>NC_084567.2:29067500-29202500 GCF_033978685.3 Nerophis lumbriciformis | reverse complement strand
CTTCCGGAGGTGGGAATTGAAACTCTCTCTGACAGGAGACTCTGCCAGACGTTCCCAGCAAACCCTCACAATGCGTTTGGGCCTGCCAGGTCTGTCCGGCATCCTCCCCCACCATCGTAGCCAACTCACCACCAGGTGGTGATCGGTTGAAAGCTCCGCCCCTCTCTTCACCCGAGTGTCCAAAACATGAGGTCGCAAATCCGATGACACAACTACAAAGTCGATCATGGAACTGCGGCCTAGGGTGTCCTGGTGCCAAGTGCACATATGGACACCCTTATGTTCGAACATGGTGTTCATTATGGACAATCTGTGACGGGCACAAAAGTCCAATAACAGAACACCACTCGGGTTCAGATCCGGGCGGCCATTCTTCCCAATCACGCCTCTCCAGGTTTCACTGTCGCTGCCAACATGAGCATTGAAGTCCCCCAGTAGAACGAGGGAATCACCCGGGGGAGCACTCTCAAGTACTCCCTCGAGCGAATCCAAAAAGGGTGGGTACTCTGAGCTGTGGTTTGGCGCCTAAGCGCAAACCACAGTCAGGACCCGTCTCCCCACCCGAAGGCGGAGGGAAACTACCCTCTCGTCCACCGGGTTGAACTCCAACGTGCAGGCTCTGAGCCGGGGGGCAACAAGAATTGCCACCCCAGCCCGTCGCCTCTCATTGCCGGCAACGCCAGAGTGGAAGAGAGTCCAGCCCCTCTCGAGAGAACTGGTTCCAGAGCCCTTGCTGTGCGTCGAAGTGAGTCCGACTATATCTAGCCGGAACTTCTCAACCTCGCTCACTAGCTCAGGCTCCTTCCCCCCAGCGAGGTGACGTTCCACGTCCCAAGAGCTAGCTTCTGTAGCCGAGGATCGGACCGCCAAGTGGCCTGCCGTCGGCTGCCGCCCAGCTCACAATGCACCCGACCTCTATGGCCCCTGCTATGGGTGGTGAGCCCATTGGAGGGGGGACCCACGTTGCCTCTTCGGGCTGTGCCCGGCCGGGCCCCATGGGTACAGGCCTGGCCACCAGGCGCTCGCCATCGTGCCCCACCTCCGGGCCTGGCTCCAGAGGGGGGGGCCCCGGTGACCCGCGTCCGGGCGAGGGAAATCTGGGTCCTTTATTTTTATTCGTCATGGAGGTCTTCGAGCTGCTCTTTGTCTGATCCCTCACCTAGGACCAGTTTGTCTTGGGAGACCCTACCAGGGGGCATAAAGCCCCCGGACAACATAGCTCCTAGGATCATTGGGACACGCAAACTCCTCTACCACGGTAAGGTGGCAGCTCAGAGAGGAGTATACATACATATATATACATATATATATGTATATATATATATGTATGTATGTATGTATGTATGTATATATATATATATATATCTTTCAATTTGATTTCGATGTAACAAAGAAATGTGCTTTGATTTGAGCGTGCGAGCACTTTAATACATCAATTTTTACTTGCGTATGCTAGGGTTGTACGGTATACCAGTGTTAGTATATGTGGAAGGGGTTTGTGATCAGCGCACTGTTGGAGTAAAGGTCAGCGCCTCTGTCCAGGGTGTTGAAAACAGCGCGCCATCAGACGGGGGTGTGGCATGTGCTGACGGAGAGACACACCTGGCACATGATTAGTTTGCGCAGGTGGTACGTCTAAAACTAATCATCTGTTGTCTTTAACAGTGAGCGGCCGGGTGCAGGAAGGGAGGAAGTTGGGAGAGAGACTGAAAAGTCAAAAATAAAGCAGAGTATTTGATGATGGTGTTGGAAAAACATTAAAAAACCTATTGAAAACTCTATGCGCTTGGTCACTTTGATGTGCATCTGTGGAACCGCAAGACAGCGAATTCTACAGTATAGTACCGCGATACTAATTAATCATATTCGGTACTATACCGCCTCTAAAAAGTATCGGCCCCCCACCCCTCTGTGCCCCCATCGTCGTCACGTCGTGTCATTGCTGGTTTACGAGCAGACGAGCATGTTCGGCAGCGCACAATCACAGAGTACTTACAAGCAGACATAGGGTGTAGACAGAAAAGGGAGAACGGACGCATTTTGGCTTAAAAACTAACGATAAAGGTGACGTTATAACACTGAAACGCCCTCAGCAAGAGGTGCTTTAAGACATGTCCAGCCGCAGTCTGCAGTGTTGTAGCTACTTCTAAATCACTAATCCTTGTCTCCATGGCGACAAATAAAATACGTTTCTTACAAGTATCATCCCTGCAGGACGAGGAATAGCTAAACATGCTTCACTAAACACCGTAGGAGGATACAACAGCTCACCGGCGTCACCGCTACCAAAAGCTAGCGTGCCTGAATGTAGACAAATGCCATTGGTGGATCTACACCTAACATCCACTGTAATGATACCAAGTACAGGAGCGTATCTAGTTGATACTACTATGATTACATCAATATTTTTAAGCATCACAAAATCTTCTTTCATTTAAAAAAAACTTATATTATGTTTATAAACTCAGAAAATATGTCCCTGGACACATGAGGACTTAAATTGTAACGATTTGGTATCGGATTGATACCCAAATTTGTGGTCTAATGTAAAACATTCAAACAACAGAAGAATAAGTGATTATTACATTTTAACAGACGTGTAGATAGAACATGTTAAAAGAGAAAGTGGGCAGATATTAACAGTAAATGAACAAGTAGATTAATAATTCATTTTCTACCACTTGTCCTTAATAATTTTGACAAAATAATAGAATGGAAAATGACACAATATGTTACTGCATATGTCAGCAGACTAAATTAGGAGCCTTTGTTTGCTTACTTACTAATAAAAGACAAGTTGTCTTGTATGTTCACTATTTTATTTAAGAACAAACTTGCAACAGGAAACATATGTTTAATGTACCGTAAGATTCTTTGTTAAAATAAATGCAATTTTTTGTGGTCCCCTTTATTTAGAAAAGTATCGAAATATTGGTATCGGGACAACACTAGCATACGCTGTTTTCTGGATTCGAACGTACGTACATTTTTAGTAGAAAATCCACGCAACTCTAGTTCCATGAGGCCCATGGTCTCCAGTCGGCACCCAAAACCGTTTTCTAATTGCAATAAAACGTAATTGGCATATGAGAACGTACAAGGGCGCTCCAATCGCATCCGAACAACGATCAAATTGCCGCCAGATCCTATCAGAACTTATCAAATTGACTTCTGAGGTGAATTTTGACCATAAAATACCACGGCCAGCTAGAGTAGGCGATCGTGGCGATTGGACAACAGTGAACATAGCATAAAAGAATCAGAATTAAGTATCGTTGTTCACCAGAATCAGAACCGGAATCGTCCGAATTCAAATGATACCACACCCAAAATATAGTTTCTTGATGTAGGTTCTTTTTTTGTCAGCACCTTGTCTTGGATTCACTAATTTTCCTGCAGAACTTGTGGTATTTATGCAGCATAAACTAAAAACTACATGTACACTCCACAAGTCAGAGACAACTACAATCATTTCTGGATGTGTTTGCATCTCACTGAAGTAGAAACCAGAATGAGAAATATTGCAATAACCTTTGAACGATATCACCTTCAGCACCTCCCGGTTCTCCTTTTGGCCGGGCCAGCGTGAAAAGCAGCACTAAGATGGACAGTTCGTCATACTTTCGTCGTAAGGAGAAGAGAATGCGATTCTTCATCCGGCGGATGGTAAAAGCTCAAAGCTTCTACTGGATTGTTCTGTGCCTGGTGGGCCTGAACACTCTCTGTGTGGCCATAGTCCACTATGACCAACCCGAGTGGCTTACGAGGGCTTTGTGTAAGTCACACAACACCGCCATGATAGCTCCTGGCATGTTATACAGTCTTTCAATCGATTTGTTCTGCTTTTTCCATGTCGGTACCAGACATCACGGAGTTTGTCTTTTTGGGTTTGTTTCTGACGGAGATGACTTTGAAGATGTACGGCCTTGGACCAAGGAATTACTTCCACTCCTCCTTTAACTGCTTTGATTTTGGGGTAAGTTTACGCCTTACACTCGATGCAAGACCATTTCGTTACCAGGATGTTGGAAGGGAATCCATGGATATACTCATACTTGCCAACCCTCCCGAATTTTCCGGGAGACTCCCGAAATTCAGCGCCTCTCCCGAAAACCTCCGGGGACAAATATTCTCCCGAAAATCTCCCGATTTTCAGCCGAGGCTGGAGGCCACGCCCCCTCCAGCTCCATGCGGACCTGAGTGAGGACAGCCTTTTTTCACAACGGGAGGACAACAGGGTGACAAGAAATAAATCATCCAAACTAGAGATAAATTGTATTATTATGTTTATCTTACCTAAAAATAAATATATTTATTAATAAAAAAAAAAAAAAACTAAATACATTTTGACTATATTTTGCTAAAAACATCAAAATTAATTGTATTTTTATTTGTATTTTTTCTGACTCCTTATTACATCCAGCCATAGAATTATACATTAAAATAAACATATTTGAAATAATTAATTTAATTTTAAATTATCATAATAATTCATTTAAAATGACCATATTTAATTATTAAAATAATTGCTTGTTTATCAACAACTTTAGCATTTTATTCATTACATTTTGAAGCTCTCAGAAGCCAAGTTATGTTATATTCCTTAATATTTATTTATGCAAGTTTGAAGTATCAATTATCTATACACAGTTTTGTTTGCATATTTTCAGGATATATACATATGTATATATATATATATATATATATATATATATATATACAGGTAAAAGCCAGTAAATTAGAATATTTTGAAAAACTTGATTTATTTCAGTAATTGCATTCAAAAGGTGTAACTTGTACATTATATTTATTCATTGCACACAGACTGATGCATTCAAATGTTTATTTCATTTAATTTTGATGATTTGAAGTGGCAACAAATGAAAATCCAAAATTCCGTGTGTCACAAAATTAGAATATTGTGTAAGGCTAATACAAAAAAGGGATTTTTAGAAATGTTGGCCAACTGAAAAGTATGAAAATGAAAAATAGCAGGTCAGGTCAGCAGCAGGAAGCATGAAGTGCTCTAAAACTTGCTGGTAGACGGCTGCGTTGACCCTGGATCTCAGGAAACAGAGTGGACCGACACCAGCTGGACTGCTGCTGAGTGGTCCAAAGTCATGTTTTCTGACGAAAGCAAATTTTGCATTTCCTTTGGAAATCGAGGTCCCAGAGTCTGGAGGAAGACAGGAGAGGCACAGGATCCACGTTGCCTGAAGTCTAGTGTAAAGTTTCCACCATCAGTGATGGTTTGGGGTGCCATGTCATCTGCTGGTGTCGGTCCACTCTGTTTCCTGAGATCCAGGGTCAACGCAGCCGTCTACCAGCAAGTTTTAGAGCACTTCATGCTTCCTGCTGCTGACCTGCTCTATGGAGATGGAGATTTCAAGTTCCAACAGGACTTGGCGCCTGCACACAGCGCAAAATCTACCCGTGCCTGGTTTACGGACCATGGTATTTCTGTTCTAAATTGGCCCGCCAACTCCCCTGACCTTAGCCCCATAGAAAATCTGTGGGGTATTGTGAAAAGGAAGATGCAGAATGCCAGACCCAAAAACGCAGAAGAGTTGAAGGCCACTATCAGAGCAACCTGGGCTCTCATAACACCTGAGCAGTGCCAGAAACTCATCGACTCCATGCCACGCCGCATTAACGCAGTAATTGAGGCAAAAGGAGCTCCAACCAAGTATTGAGTATTGTACATGCTCATATTTTTCATTTTCATACTTTTCAGTTGGCCAACATTTCTAAAAATCCCTTTTTTGTATTAGCCTTACACAATATTCTAATTTTGTGACACACGGAATTTTGGATTTTCATTTGTTGCCACTTCAAATCATCAAAATTAAATGAAATAAACATTTGAATGCATCAGTCTGTGTGCAATGAATAAATATAATGTACAAGTTACACCTTTTGAATGCAATTACTGAAATAAATCAAGTTTTTCAAAATATTCTAATTTACTGGCTTTTACCTGTATGTATATATATATATATATATATATATATATATATGAAATACTTGACTTGGTGAATTCTAGTTGTCAATATACTCCTCCCCTCTTAACCACGCCCCCAACCACGCCCTGCCCCACCCCTGACCACACCCCCACCCCCCACCTCCCGAAATCGGAGGTCTCAAGGTTGGCAAGTGTGGATGTACTGTATGTACCTTAAGAGTGTAACTGTATGTTATTTTCACGGTTCAGTTTATACCTTGGTTTCAGGGTCGCGATTCAGTTTATTTTTATTATAGTAAATGTAACGGTACAGCGGGAGAAGGAGACGGCAGGGAGACAGTGACGTCGTTAGCTGTCAGTGTATTTATTAACAGAAATTGAAAGAGTAAATGAAACCAAATTTCTAGGTATAATGATTGATGATAAATTGAACTGGAAATCTCATGTAAAAAATATACAACATAAAGTAGCAAGAAACACGTCAATAATGAATAAAGCAAAACATGTTCTAGACAAAAAATCACTTCATATTCTCTACTGCTCACTAGTGTTACCATATCTGAATTACTGTGTAGAAATATGGGGAAATAATTACAAAAGTACACTTCATTCATTAACGGTGTTACAAAAAAGATCAGTTAGAATAATACATAATGTTGGATATAAAAAACATACAAATCCTTTATTTATTGAATCAAAGATACTGAAATTCCACGACATAGTGAATTTGCAAACAGCTAAAATTATACACAAAGCAAACTATAACCTGCTACCCAAGAATATACAACAATTCTTCTCAAAAAAAAGAGGAGAAATATAATCTTAGAGAGAAATGTAATTTAAAACATTTGTACGCACGTACAACACTTAAGACCTTCAGTACATCAGTATGTGGAATTAAATTATGGAATGGATTAAGCAAAGCAATCAAACAATGTACTAATATGATCCACTTCAAGAAACTCTTCAAACTTAAAGTGTTTACAAAGTACAAAGAAGAAGAACCATGATAAACATTCTGAATTTATTTAATTCATCCATTCTTTCATTCTTTCACTCTCAAAATAATTAAATAATCTTACTTATTTCATCATATCAAATGTAACTTACTTCACCAATTATTATTTATTTATTTATATTTATTGTGATTACTTATGGAGTAGATTGTGAATAAATTGAGAACAGGAAGTGAACAAAAGTTTTAGCAACTGTTATGTAAAAGAAAAGGGGTAGGATTAAATAAATTCTTTAGGACAACCTAAAATCATCAGCCCGGAGTTTGGGTCTTGGGCGCAGTTGGATGTTCCAACAGGACAACGACCACAAACACACGTCAAAAGTGGGAAAGGAATGGCTAAATCAGGCTATAATTAAGGTTTTAGAATGGCCTTCCCAAAGTCCTGACTTAGATGTGTGGACAATACTGAAGAAACAAGTCCATGTCAGAAAACCATCAAATTTAGCTGAACTGCACCAATTTTGTCAAGAGGAGTGGTCAAAAATTCAACCAGAAGCTTGTGGATGGCTACCAAAAACGCCTTTTTGCAGTGAAACTTGCCAAGGGACATGTAACCAAATATTAACATTGCTGTATGTATACTTTTGACCCAGCAGATTTGGTCACATTTTCAGTAGACTCATAATAAATGAATAAAAGAACCAAACTTCACGAATGTTTTTTGTGACAAACAAGTATGTGCTCCAATCACTCTATCACAAAAAAATAAGAGTTGTAGAAATTATTGGAAACTCAAGACAGCCATGACATTATGTTCTTTACAAGTGTACGTCAACTTTTGACCACGACTGTATATATATGGAGATGATGATTTCATTTTCCAGCATGATCTGGCACCTGCCCACAGTGCCAAAACCACCAGTAACTGGTGTACTGACCATGGCATTACTGTCCTCGATTGGCCTGCCAACTCCCCTGACCTGAACCCCATAGAGAATTTGTGGGGTATTGTGAAGAAGAAGCTGAAAGACACCAGAGCCAATAATGCAAATGAGCTAAAGGCTGCTATTGAAACATCCTGGGCATCCAAAATACCTCAGCAATGCCACAGGCTGATTGCCTCCATGCCACGCCGCATTGATGCAGTAATCCGTGCAAAAGGATTCCTAACCAAGTACTGAGTGCATCAATTGACATTTTCAAATGTTTGATTTTGTTTTGCTGTTATAAATCTTTTTTTTTACTTGGTCGGAGGAAATATTCTAATTTTTTGAGATAAAATTTTTGAGTTTTCTTAAGCTGTATGCCATAATCAGCAATATTAAAATAACAAAAGGCTTGCAATATTTCAGTTGATCTGTAATGAATCCAGGATGTATGACATTTTGTTTTTTTTAGTTGCATTACAGAAAATAAAGGACTTCATCACAATATTATAATTTTCTGAGACAGTCCTGTATGTAATAAAAGAGAATAAAGAAGTAGTTAAAATATTGTGTTAAATTGTTACACTGTCATAGGCACCCACCATAAAAATATTCAAAAATGTAAAGTTAATTACATGTGGTCAGTATCGGTATATATCACTTATGGATGATCGTAATCGGCATCAAAAAACCTTTAAACACTTCTAGTTTTCTCCATCTCTACTAAACAATGGCGGCACACTACTTTGGTCATACGTATTTCAGTGGTAGGCGACATGTTAGAAAACCGTGGACTCAGACTTTTCTCTCCCCAGCCACTTCGTCCAGCTCTTCCCGAAGATCCCGAGGCATTCCCAGGCCAGCCGGGAGACATAGTCTACCCAACATGTCCTGGGTCTTCTCTGTGGCTTCCTACCAGTCGGACGTGCCCTAAACACCTCCCTAGGGAGGCGTTCGGGTGGCATCCTGACCAGATGCCCGAACCACCTCATTTGGCTCCTCTCGATGTGGAGGAGCAGCGGCTTTACTTTGAGCTCCTCCCGGATGGCAGAGCTTCTCACCCTATCTCTAAGGAAGAGCCCCGCCTACCGGCGGAGGAAGCTCATTTCGACCACTTGTACCCGTGATCTTGTCCTTTCGGTCATAACCCAAAGCTCATGACCATAGGTGAGGATGGGAAGGTAGATCGACCGGTAAATTGAGAGCTTTGCCTTCCGGCTCAGCTCCTTCTTCACCACAACGAATCGATACAGCGTCCGCATTACTGAAGACGCCGCACCGATCCGCCTGTCGATCTCACGATCCACTCTTCCCTCACTCGTGATAAAGACTCCGAGGTACTTGAACTCCTCCACTTGGGGCAGGGTCTCCTCCCCAACCCGGAGATGGCAGTCCACCCTTTTCCGGGCGAGAACCATGGAGTCATACTTGGAGGTGCTGATTCTCATCCCAGTCACTTCACACTCAGCTGCGAACCGATCCAGTGAGAGCTGAAGATCCTGGCCAGATGAAGCCATCAGGACCACATCATCTGTAAAAAGCAGAGACCTAATCCTGCAGCCACCAAACCAGATCCCCTCAACGCCTTGACTGCGCCTAGAAATTCTGTCCATAAAAGTTATGAACAGAACAGCCTTGGCGGAGTCCAACCCTCACTGGAAACGTGTCCGACTTACTGCCGGCAATGCGGACCAAGCTCTGACACTGATCATACAGGGAGCGAACCGCCACAATCAGATAGTCCGATACCCCATACTCTCTGAGCACTCCCCACAGGACTTCCAGAGGGACACGTATGGAGAATATTACACAACACTGAACAATGGACCTGTTTGCTCTACTCTAGGTTATTGTGGGAAGTATCTTTGAAGTCATCTGGGACATGATCAAACCAGGAGCATCATTTGGTATCAGCGTGTTGAGAGCTCTTCGACTTCTGAGGATCTTCAAAGTAACCAAGTGAGTTTCTTTCTGAAAACAATAACTTAATCAGACGAAAATCGTTGGTAGCACTTGTGACGATTGGGGTAGAGCTGGTCCGAAGAAAGAACCTTGTTATGCCTGCGGTTCTGTTTCTCTTATGTTTATGTGGTCATGGTTGTCTCTGTGACTTCTAAGGTACTGGAACTCCCTGCGGAACCTTGTGGTTTCCCTGCTTAATTCCATGAAGTCAATCATCAGTTTGCTCTTCCTCCTCTTCCTCTTCATTGTCGTCTTCGCTCTGCTGGGCATGCAGCTCTTTGGAGGACAGTGAGTAATCTCTTTGATTTTGAATAACACTCACAGGACTGACAGCTCTGTGTTACAGAGCCTGATTTAACCCAAAATACACACATGGTCCTCCTCAGTTGTGTTAGCCCCGCTCAACACACACATTCACTCACACATGCCAACATTTGCTGCCAATCCGATACCAAGTAAATACAAAGAAGTGAAAGGGAGGTGGGTATTTTGCTTCAGGGCCCCAGGGATATTCGATACCGGTATTTATCGGTTCTCTTATCGGTACTAGATGTAATTGGTGTAAATAAGGACGTGGAAAAAATGCATTTTTAATTACCGTATTTTTCGGAGTATAAGTCGCTCCGGAGTATAAGTTGCACCGGCCGAAAATGCATAATAAAGAAGGAAAAAAACATATATAAGTCGCCTTTTTTGGGGAAATTTATTTGATAAAACCCAACACCAAGAATAGACATTTGAAAGGCAATTTAAAACAAATAAAGAATAGTGAACAACAGGCTGAATAAGTGTACGTTATATGAGGCATAAATAACCAAGTGAGAACGTGCCTGGTATGTTAACGTAACATATTATGGTAAGAGTTATTCAAATAACTATAACATATAGAACATGCTATACGTTTACCAAACAATCTGTCACTCCTAATCGCTAAATCCCATGAAATCTTATACGTCTAGTCTCTTACGTGAATGAGCTAAATAATATTATTTGATATTTTACGGTAATGTGTTAATAATTTCACACATAAGTCGCTCCTGAGTATAAGTCCAGCCAAACTATGAAAAAAACTGCGACTTACAGTCCGAAAAATACGGTACTGTCTTTTATAGCACAAAAGGTAGTGCACCTCCACAACATGTGTAACATCTCACAGCAGGGAAGTCTTTTATCAACACCTGCTTTTTACGTTTTAAACAAGTCAGTTATGTTTGCTAATGCAGTTGTTATGTCATTATTGATGGAGTCATGTCAGGTGGCGATTACGGACCTGTCAGCGGATTTTATCTTGCGTCAAAGCAACCTCAATTTGTGAACTTAATTGGTTCTTGTACAGGGTTCGTAAATAAAAAAATGTTTGTATATAGAATTATGGATATGTTGTACGCTTTGGACACAATATAAAGCATTATACAGAACTGTATACCAAACACACATATCAAGGAGGTGATTACCGTGTTTTTCGGACTATAAGTCACAGTTCTTTTCATAGTTTGGCCGGGGGTGCGACTTATACTCAGGAGCGACTTATGTGTGAAATTATTAACACATTAGCGTAAAATATCAAATAATATTATTTAGCTCATTCACGTAAGAGACTAGACGTATAAGATTTCATGGGATTTAGCGATTAGGAGTGACAGATTGTTTGGTAAACGTATAGCATGTTCTATATGTTATAGTTATTTGAATGACTCTTACCATAATATGTTACGTTAACATACCAGGCACGTTCTCAGTTGGTTATTTATGCGTCATATAACGTACACTTATTCAGCCTGTTGTTCACTATTCTTTATTTATTTTAAATTGCCTTTCAAATGTCTATTCTTGGTGTTGGGTTTTATCAAATAAATTTCCCCCAAAAATGCGACTTATACTCCAGTGCGACTTATATATGTTTTTTTCCTTTTTTATTATGCATTTTCGGGCGGTGCGACTTTTACTCCGGAGCGACTTATACTCCGAAAAATACGGTAATCAACGTTCTTGTCATCTCCAGCTGCCACATAGTCGTTTATATTTTCAGTTCTTCTCTATTGATAAGATTAGCGGTTGCATTCTTACTGCATTTCTTACTTTTCCCTCAAGTTCCCGTGTTTCCCTTTGTGGGCGGACTTGTGAGACGTGCACAGCTGCTTCCAATATACCTGGCTCTACTTAAACAACACCTTTGCAGATGGATGGCACTCAGCGATTCCACTCCTCGGCTCGCCACGCCTGACGACTTCCATGCTTCGAGTATTTTGCTCCTTGCTATCCTGGCCATTCGCAGTGCCATCCAGCTTGGTGTTGTTTTTGTAGTTAGCACGTCTTGCAACTCTAACCCAAGTTTATTTTATTTTTGTACATAGTAGTTTTAATTTTTTCCATGGTGCACATTTAGTTTTCTCTTTTTTGCACCGTCGCCTCCTTTTGTCAGTACTTTACCTAAGTAGAAAAACTGTTTTACTCACCGTCCGTCTGCATCCTTGGTTTCCTCTCAACTGTGTTACTCAGCATTGTGACAGTTCTATTCAATAACAAATCTAAAAAACAACAACGTTGCTGAACGGTTCTCCTCTGCAACTGCTGTGCCGGCACACACACACACACACACACACACACACACACACACACACACACACAGACACACACACACACACACACACACACACACACACACACACGTACACTTTCTTGTATTTATTACTTTCTTGAGACCGCCAAAAAAATGCCTACCTCTAGTATTATAATACAAGTTGTCAACATTTTACAAGACAAACTGAACATTTGTGCAATATTATGATTAAAGTTGGAATTTTAATCAATAACAGTCACAATTTTACAAGAAAAGCTTAACATTTTGGCAATTTTATAAAAACAGTCGTAATTTTACTCGACAAAAGTCACAATTAATTTTGACCAAAGGGGACGCATTTCAATTACTTACACACACTTGTTATTACCTATGTTGGCCAGAGGGGGAGCACTTTTAAAACCGACAGACAGTCAATTTGAAAAATCCTTCTTAATGGGACCACCCTAATTTTGATAGATTTCACCACCAGGGGTGCAAATGAGACATTCTCTATTAGATGCAATGGTTTTCCCTATTGGACCGTGGTTTCGGTCCTAACTTGTTCACCGGTCCTCATATGGAAGGTACTTTTCCTTGCTGATGTCTCAAGAAAGGTAGAAATACGAGAACACACACACACACACACACACACACACACACACACACACACACACACACACACACACACACACACACACACACACACACACGCGCACACACACGCACACACACACACACACATACACACACAGAGACACACACACACACACAATAGAATCCTCCCCTTTAAATTGTCCAAAAAGTCTTTTTTTTTCTACCTGGGACTTTGTGGGTGAGAAAAAAAAAATTTGTGACTTGGGCGTGGCTTGAGTCTTGGGGGGTGGGGCATGAAATTCAGATGGCTGTGACTGATTAGCTCTAATCTTCAAGATCATGTTTTGGTAGTGTTTTATCATAGACATGGAACTAGAGTCTTTGGTTGGAGGTGAGTGATCAAAAGAAAAAAGCATTGAAAAAAAAATACTGGTCTGTGACGTCATCTTGGAGCTGCCAGGATGGCGGCCGTCTATTTCTGCCCGGAGGGGGAGGAGCTTGCGGGAGCGCCGTGTGCTGTCCGCTCGCCTCCCCTGACGTCCTTGGTCTGGAGCGGCGTTTCCGGGACTGCGGTGACGCAGCGCCGTCCTCGGACCAAATCAGGTCTCTGCGCTCCACGGAGGAGTAGCACAGCGTTTCCTCTTCCATCGCGCGCAGGACCGCCCAAGAAGCCTCATCCAAATTGTTCAACTTTCGTGCGGAAAAACGTTTATGCTGGTGACATTCTGTCAATACGAGGACCTTGGGGTTTGTTTTCCCGGAATGCAAAGGAAAGTTGGCGCGGGCAAGGCGTGAATGTGAGTACATACAGTATTTATTAAAATACTAACAAACTACAAAAAAGGAAGCAAACAAAAGTGGCGGAGAACAAACTTGACTAATGAAAACAAAAGACTAGCACAAAGGCAATTAACTATGAACATGAAACAAAAACACTTACTGTGGCATGGCATGAAGCATGAACTATAATAAACAGTAATCTCATGGGTAGCAGAGGTAGTATGGATGGATAGGATAGGTAATGTCACCAGGCCGATCAGCAGAAACAGACAGTCTTAAATAGCAGTGACATGATTAGGTGTGCGAGTACAAAGCGTGAGACAGGTGCGTGACATGACAGGTGAAAACTAATGGGTTGCTATGGTGACAATACAAACAAGAGTGCACAAAGAGTCCAAAAACAAAACCGGACATGACTAAAACAAAAACATGATCAACAGACATGACAGCATGATTGCTACAATAGATGGGAAAAAAAACAAAAAAAACCTTATTGGGGGGGAGGGGAATTGTGCGTTCAGTGTTGACACTGTTGATACTTCCTAAATGTTTTAAACCACACATCGCTTGTCCATTGCTTTCTTTAGAATCATATTGCTTTAACAAAACTAGAAAAATGCTGTAAAAGGCTAAAAAACCCACCAAAAAAGCACACAAAGTAACAATTAGCACAGAAGCTAGAAAAGCTCGTACAATAAGGGGTTCATAAATGGAGGTTGCACTGTAATTTGTGCACAACCGGAGGTAAGAAAGAGTCAACCAAGGTAGAGATAGTGTACATGGAGATTTGTCTTGACAAAGTCAGTCTCTTCAACGATGGTAAAGGAATGGTCGTCCAGCGCCATCATTTCCACGATGACATTACAGATCGCTTTAGTCCTCGGGTCAATTCTGGCAAACCTTTTGAACTTTCCAAATGCTGATGGCTGGCTTTGGGGCAGCTTCTTTAGCAGCAGCCGTCTTTACGTGGGGCCCCTGGAGACATAACTCATATTTACCTCCTGCAAACACCAGTGTGAGGTACATTTGAATCGTCTCAAATGTCTCCCCGTAGTCTCTGTCGGCTTTGAAAACGCCGTCGGAGCGAAGCTGGCATTTCAAGTGGCTGAAAAGGTTTGATGTGTCAAAGCTAGATGTTTTTTTCCCAATCCTTGCAAAATGTTAGCATAACATTTGACGCAAATGTCACATGAAATATCTTCCTCTGAAACAGTGGAAAAAGTCCCACACAATCAACGCCATGTTTGTTTACAATTAGTTCACGGCGTCCTACGAGTGGGAGTGCTTCATCTACGGCTAAACTTGCCTAACTGCCACGTTTTTTCGTTTTTCTGTGTTTTTTTTTAAAGTGATCGGATTTATCGGTAGGACTTCTTAATTCCCTTATATCGGCCTGATATTCATCGTACATACTAGGGTTGTACGGTATACCGGTACTAGTATAGTATCGGGGTACTGACGAATCAAAAACGATCCTATCCTATGTTTGAAAAGTACCAATTCGCCATATTTTTTTTTCCGCCGTCATGCCTGTAAAAAATGCTGGTTTTACGAGCAGAGGAGCATGTTCGGCAGCGCACAATCACAGAGTACTCACAAACAGACACAGTGTGTAGACCGAAAAGGGAGAACGGACGCATTTTGGCTTAAAAACTAACGATAAAAGTGAAGCTATAACACTGAAACACCCTCAGGAAGAGGTGCTTTAAAACATGGCTATTTAGTTAGCGGCTAATGACCATACGCAATCGGCAGTGTTTTAGCTACTTCTAAATCACTAATCCTTGCCTCCGTGGGGACAATTAAAGTGAGTTTTTTTTTTTCAAGTATCATCCCTGCAGGACGAGGAATAGCTAAACATGCTTCATTAGCTCACCGGCGTCACAATGTAAACACATGCCATGGGTAGATCTACACCTGACATCCACTGTAATGATACTAAGTACAAGAGCGTATCTAGTCCATACTACTATGATATTTTTTATCGTCACAAAATCTTCTTTCTTTTTAAAAAAAAATCATATTATATCCATAAACTTAGGAAATATTATAATTAAATATGACCAATGTATGATCATGTAACTACTTGGTATCGGCATACATTTGTGGTATCATCCAAAACTAATGTAAAGTATCAAACAACAGAAGAATAAGTGATTATTAAATTTTAACAGAAGTGTAGATAGAACATGTTAAAAGAGAAAATAACCAAATATTAACACTAAATGAACAAGTAGATTAATAATCAATTTTTACAGTTTGTCCTTTATACTTTTGACAAAATAATAGAATGTAAAATGACACAATATGTTACTGCATATGTCAGCAGACTAAATTAGGAGCCTTTGTTTGCTTACTTACTAATAAAAGACAAGTTGTCTTGTATGTTCACTATTTTATTTAAGGACAAACTTGCAATAAGAAACAAGTTTTTTGATTTTCTGTTGATATAAAGCCAATAATGAAATTTTTTCGTGGTCCCCTTTATTTCGATAATTGTCGAAAAGTATCGAAAAACATTTTGGTACCGGTATCGGTACCAAAATATTGGTATCGAGACAACTCTAGTACATACCTAAAAATGTTTCATGATACTTGGTTGATTTTGTGTATTTGTTTTTGTGTTGTCCAACATGCTTACAATTGAAATAAAACACAGAGCAAATATTTTAGACACATTTGTGAACATTCTATTGAATCGTTTTTTTGTTAGTAATCTGTTCCAATAAAAGCAGACAGAAACCGATACCCTTTTTTCATAAGAAACTATTTCAATTCAATTTCAGTACACCCAAAAATATGAAGGCAAAACACATTTTACATACATTAATAAGAGTTCTGCATGTAGAAAACAATGTGAAATACATACATTACATACAAATGCATATAAATGATACATTAAATATTTATATTAACATTTAACTTCACTTTTAATTTATTGAACACTCTTGTTGACGAAGAAGAACAGAGAGGGAGGCCGCCTTCCTATTTTGCTACCAGTTCTTTCTTGAATTCAGCCGTGTTTCTCACCTTCTTTATCAAAGTGCTGGCACTCTGTTATTTATTTGGCCCCATGTCACACACACACACACACACACACACACACACACACACACACACACACACACACACACACACACACACACACATTCTTGTATTTTTTACCTTCTTGAGACCTGCGAAAAATGCCTACCTCTTTAAGACCACCCTTTCTAGATATATAAAGATTTATTTTTACAACATTAATAATATATACATACTATGCAAATTTAAAAAAAAGGTAAGCTTTTATTATTTTATATTGTTTTTAATTTTTTTGGTTGTAATTGTTTTTTAATCTTCATTATTTACTTCAAGTTATTACGGTATGTCTCTATATACATATATATATATATTTTTTAAATTAATTTTGACCAAAGTTTTCACATTTCAATGTCTTACACACACTTGTTATTCCATATGTTGGCCACAGGGGGAGCACTTCACATTTTTACACACACTTGTTATTTCATATGTTGACCAGAGGGGGAGCACACAGTCAATTTGAAAAATCCCTCTTAATGCGACCACCCTAATTTTGATAGATTTCACCACCAGGGGTGCAAATGAAACATTTTCTATTAGATGCAATAGTTTTCCGTATTTTACATTTTTATTTTTTCACTTTTAATTTATTAAACACTCTTGTTGACGAAGACAAGCAGAGAGGGAGGCCACCTTCCTATTTCGCTACCAGTTCTTTCTTGAATTCAGTCGTGTTTCTCACCTTCTTCATCAAAGTGTTCTTTGGCCCCATGTCGCAGTGTTTTAATATCGATCTCATCACACTTGTATCCACCTCATCTTCCACACACACGGTCGTACACACACCACAGCTCAAATCCCCACAATCCCTTTTCCCCACCTGACCCTCCTCCTGCGTAGAGCTGCTGATGACATGTCGACACGGCAGGATGCTGGCAAAACAGCGGCACTAACTGTGGCCCCTTTGATACAAATCTCAGCAAGAGTTCTGCGCCTTCTAATGATGAGAACATTTCATGATACAGAGCCAACTGGCGTTTAGTCTGAAATACCTAAACTCATTCTTAGACTTAGACTTACACTTACTTTTATTAGGAGCCTTTGTTTGCTTACTTACTACAAAAAGACAAGTTGTCTTGTATGTTTACTGTTTTATTTAAGGACAACATTGTTCTTCGATTGCAATAAGAAACATATGTTTAATGTACGGTAAGATTTGTTGTTAAAATAAAGACAAGAGTGCCATTTTTTTATGGTTCCCTTTATTTAGAAAAGTATCGAAATACATTTTGGTATCGAGACAGCCCTAAAAACAATACAATAACATGCAGTACAAACAACTACAGTAGTTGTCAGATTCAAACACTGATGACAATGACATCTATAAAACAAGACAAGAAGCAAGGAATTAAACAGACAGAATTAAATTTGGCTCAATTGAGGAGAGACATCTGGACTGCACTCTTTGCACAGTCTCACCACGCTCAGACGAAAGATTGTACACCTCCTCTTTTATTTGGACTTTCCCTGAATACACAGCAACAGCTGTTTCTAAGGGAGGGGGGTCGTAAATAGGTGCTGCCTTTGGCCACAAAACAGTTAAAAGAAAAGGTTGTAAAACAGTTCAAAGAAAAGGTCCCTGGAGGGGAGTCAGGCCCTGCTTCCTCTTCGCTTTGTAGATCTCGGGCCAAGACAAAATCTTTCTGTGGATTACAATACATGAAAGAAGCAGAACACCTTCATGTTGCTTCCCATCCTACACAGTGGCGTTTTACAAGCCTTCTTCTTGGTCGGATCAAAGACAGACACGGACGTAGGGAGAAGTACAGAGCGCCAATAAACCTTAAAGGCACTGCCTTTGCGTGCCGGCCCAATCACATAATACCTACAGCTTTTACACACACACAAGTGAATGCAGTTCATACTTGGTCAACAGCCATACAGGTCACACTGAGGGTGGCCGTATAAACAACTTTAACACTGTTACAAATATGCGCCACACTGTGAACCCACACCAAACAAGAATGACAAACACATTTCGGGAGACCATCCGCACCGTAACACAACATAAACACAACAGAACAAATACCCAGAACCCCTAGCAGTACTAGCTCTTCAGGGACGCTACAATACACCCCCCCCCCCCCCCCCCGCGCCCCCGCTAAACCCCCCGGCCCCACCTCAACCTCCTCCTCGTGCTCTCTCAGGGAGAGCCTGTCCCAAATTCCAAGCTGCTGTTTTGAGGCATGTTAAAAAAAAAAAAGCACTTTGTGACTTCATTAATAAATATGGCAGTGCCATGTTGGCATTTTTTTTTACCAAAACATGAGTTGATTCATTTTGAAAAACCTTGTTACATTGTTTAATGCATCACAACAAAATTAGGCATAATAATGTGTTAATCCCACGACTGTATATATCGGTATCGGTTGATATCGGAATCGGTAATTAAGAGTTGGACAATATCGGGATATCGGATATCGGCAAAAAAAGCCATTATCGGACATCTCTACAATATATAACAATTGCCATGTACAATATTACAGTATATGTAACAGCTGCAGCATAAAATAGAGAGTAAATCCAGCAGAAAATATACATTATAAACAAAGAGAGGTAGCTAACATTAAGGGTTGGAATTGGGGGTTAAATCACCAAAAATGATTCCCGGGCGCGGCCACCGCTGCTGCCCACTGCTCCCCTCACTTCCCAGGGGGTGATCAAGGGTGATGGGTTAAATGCAGAGAGTAATTTCGCCACACCTAGTGTGTGTGTGACAATCAGTGGTACTTTTACTTTAACTTTAACTAACATAGAAGCGGTTTACTGGCGTCATATTGTAGTCTACACTATCTCTTCTGTCTGACTGCCATCTACTGGTCACACTTATCATTACACCATGTAACAAATAAGTTACTTCTTCTAAGCACAACCAGAATTATTCCATACATTAGGTTATAATGCGCACTGTCGATTTTTGAGAAAATGAAAGGGAAAATACGCTACTTTTGGTGACCACCGGAGCAGATAAAATCGAGATCGGTTGACGAGTGAACCAGTATGAACCTGTGACCACCTGGTGTGGACGCCTGGTAATTAAAAGGTGATTATTGACAATGTCTAACAGGTGCAGTGGTAATGATCACTGCTGGAAGTCAACAATCTAGGAATGTAGGGAGGAAAACACAATCACACAAACACAACAGGCAGGCATAATACGCCAACTACTGATAAGATCTATTTCTTACCTGTTGTTTATTTGTGTAGATTGGTATGGACATATTCCTAACCTTGTGTAAGTAACCAGTAGATCAGGTTTTGTTGCCAACATGTGTGTTGGGTTTGTGTCGTATTCCCTCTTCAATTCTTCTTGCACTGATAGCCCTCACAAACAACACATCTGGATGCTGTTTCCATGGCAACCAGCCTCCTATCAGCCCCTGGCATCAGTCTCTTGTGATGGACAAGTGTGAGATGAGTCTGATGTGCAGACAAGATTGTTTTCGGCATTACATGCCTCCCCCAACTATAGTATATGTTGTTTCCTGTGATGACTTGGAAAAAAAATGCACACTACACTTTGTTTAAACACAAATACAGCTGTGAGTCTTTGCTATTTTGCTGTGTTATGACTTAGGATCAAACATTCCTCTTGACTCTTCGAGTGTTGAAAAGAAAGGGAAAATAAAGAAATAACTCACGTATCCTGAATTTATTTTTGGCTGGGAGATTACGTTCTTGTTCGGGACGTCTCTTGGTAGAAATGTGAGAATTAAAAGATAAACAGCTTGAGACGGTGGACCGTCTTCCTGCTGAGACTCAAAAGACATCAAACTGTTTGCGATAAGCTCGGTGGAAATATGACGTCTTTACTGTAATCGTTATCGACAGGGATTTTTTTTTCACTGCTTTCAGCATACAGAAATGTTTAACAGTTTTACTATTTCTATTTTTTTGTTATGTCTGTTTCAATGTCTTATAAGTCAGTTTTTTCCCAGCCAATTTATTATGTACAAAACCCAAAACCAGTGAAGTTGGCACGTGGTGTAAATGGTAAATAAAAACAGAATACAATGATTTGCAAATCCTTTTCAATTTATATTCAATTAAATAGACTGCAAAGACAAGATACTTAACGTTCGAACTGAAAACTGTGTAATTTTTTGCAAATATTAGCTCATTTGGAACTCGATGCCTGCAACTTGTTTCAAAAAAGCTGGCACAAGTGGCAAAAAAGACTGAGAAAGTTGAGGAATGCTCATCAAACATTTATTTGGAACATCCCACAGGTGAACAGGCTAATTGAGAACAGGTGGGTGCCATGATTGGGTATAAAAGCAGCTTCTATGAAATGCTCAGTCATTCACAAACAAGGATGGGGCGAGGTTCACCACTTTGTCAACAAATGCGTGAGCAAATTGTCCAACAGTTTAAGAACAACATTTCTCAACGAGCTATTGCAAGGAATTTAGGGATTTCACCATCTATAGTCTGTTATACCATCAAAAGGCTCAGCAAAATGTAAAAAGTGTTCTGTAGTCTGACGAGTCCACATTTCAAATTGTTTTTGGAAACTGTAGACGTCATGTCTTCCGGAACAAAGTGGAAAAGAACCATCCGGATTGTTATAGGTGCAAAGTTGAAAAGCCAGCATCTGTGATGGTATGGGGGTGTATTAGTGCCCAAGACATGGGTAACTTACACATCTGTGAAGCTTCAAAAATTGGTTCCCAAACCCAATCCCTCGGTTCCCAAACGTTTACTGAGTGTTGTTAAAAGGAAAGGCCATGTAACACAGTGGTAAAAATGCCCCTGTGCCAACTTTGCAATGTGTTGCTGCCATTAAATTCTAAGTTAATGATTATTTGCAAAAAAAAAACATGTTTCTCAGTTCGAACATTAAATATATTGTCTTTTCAGTCTATTCAATTGAATATAAGTTGAAAAGGATTTGCAAATCATTGTATTCTGTTTTTATTTACGAATTACACGACGTGCCAACTTCACTAGTTTTGGGTTATGTACAAACCCCTTTCCATATGAGTTGGGAAATTGTGTTAGATGTAAATATAAACGGAATACAATGATTTGCAAATAATTTTCATCCCATATTCAGTTGAATGCACTACAAAGACAAGATATTTGATGTTCAAACTCATAAACTTTATTTTTTTTTGCAAATAATAATTAACTTAGAATTTCATGGCTGCAACACGTGCCAAAGTAGTTGGGAAAGGGCATGTTCACCACTGTGTTACATCACCTTTTCTTTTAACAACACTCAGTAAACGTTTGGGAACTGAGGAGACACATTTTTTAAGCTTCTCAGGTGGAATTATTTCCCATTCTTGCTTGATGTACAGCTTAAGTTGTTCAACAGTCCGGGGGTCTCCGTTGTGGTATTTTAGGCTTCATAATGCCCCACACATTTTCAATAAGAGACAGGTCTGGACTACAGGCAGGCCAGTCTAGTACCCGCACTCTTTTACTATGAAGCCACGTTGATGTAACACGTGGCTTGGCATTGTCTTGCTGAAATAAGCATGGTAACGTTGCTTGGGTGGCAACATATGTTGCTCCAAAACTTGTATGTGCCTTTCAGCATTAATGGCGCCTTCACAGATGTGTAAGTTACCCATGTCTTGGGCACTAATACACCCCCATACCATCACAGATGCTGGCTTTTCAACTTTGCGCCTATAACAATCCGGATATTTCTTTTCCTCTTTGGTCCGGAGGACAAAACGTCCACAGTTTCCAAAAACAATTTGAAATGTGGACATGTCAGACCACAGAACACTTTTCCACTTTGTATCAGTCTTAGATGAGCTCAGGCCCAGCGAAGCCGACTGCGTTTCTGGGTGTTGTTGATAAATGGTTTTCGCCTTGCATAGGAGAGTTTTAACTTGCACTTACAGATGTAGCGACCAACTGTAGTTACTGACAGTGGGTTTCTGAAGTGTTCCTGAGCCCATGTGGTGATATCCTTTACACACTGATGTCGCTTGTTGATGCAGTACAGCCTGAGGGATCGAAAGTCACGGGCTTAGCTGCTTACGTGCAGTGAATTCTCCAGATTCTCTGAACCCTTTGATAATATTACGGACCGTAAATGGTGAAATCCCTAAATTCCTTGCAATAGCTGGTTGAGAAAGGTTTTTCTTAAACTGTTCAACAATTTGCTCACGCATTTGTTCACAAAGTGGTGACCCTCGCCCCATCCTTGTTTGTGAATGACTGAGCATTTCATGGAATATACTTTTATACCCAATCATGGCACCCACCTGTTCCCAATTTGCCTGTTCACCTGTGGGATGTTCCAAATAAGTGTTTGATGAGCATTCCTCAACTTTATCAGTATTTATTGCCACCTTTCCCAACTTCTTTGTCACGTGTTGCTGGCATCAAATTCTAAAGTTAATGATTATTTGCAAAAAAAAAAAAGTTTATCAGTTTGAACATCAAATATGTTGTCTTTGTAGCATATTCAACTGAATATGGGTTGAAAATGATTTGCAAATCATTGTATTCCGTTTATATTTACATCTAACACAGTTTCCCAACTCATATGGAAACGGCTGTGATGAGGTGGCGACTTGTCCAGGGTGTACGCCACCTTCTGCCCGATTGTAGCTGAGATAGGCTCCAGCGCCCCCCTCCACCCCGAAGGGACTAAGCGGTAGAAAAATGGATGGATGGATATGGAAACGGGGTTTGTACAATGTACTAACCTTTATTAAGCCAAGACACACATTTATGTTTGTGCAGCGGTTTGTCTGTCTGTTAGTTATTTAGCAACATAACTAAAAACATTCTGCGCAGATTTGGGTGGAACTTTCAGGTAGGGTTGTCACAATACCAGAATTTCAGTAGACAATACCGATGAATTCCAGCAATTTCCAATACTTATTTGATTCCATGATAAACATTTAAAAAACTAAACCCACGTACTTTTAAATGGACTACTTAATCGAACAATTGTTCAAAGTGTCGAATTTTTAAGATTACGTCAACATCTTTTTGCACAGCTGCCAAGAGGTAACAATACATTCACAAAAGGACAGCAGGTGAAAATAGGATGATAACTCATCAAAACACAGGCACCGAGACTCAGACGATAACACAATTAACCAACATGTTAGTTAAAGTGAAAATACGAGACACAAATGTTGACAGAAACAAAATCCAATCGTTTTTTAATTTGATCTTGTCAATGGGTGGGACAAGTTCGGAATATGTCCAGTCAAACCTCTTTAACGGCGTACATTGAAAGAGGGTTGGGTATTAGTTACGAAGGACAGCAAATCAGTTGCTTTTCCTTGAGCGATGAGGAAGTCACCGGCAAAAACAAAAACAAAATATGTGGCTTTAACATGGTCCACATCGTAATATGTGTACAACTGGAAGAAAGTGAATTTTTTTTGCTATACTGCCATCAGCTGGCGAGTCATCGATCGTGACATCTACACAACTCTAAGTCAGATCTAACAATACTGCTTCGGTGTTGTGCTAAAAACGGATTTCTATGCCAAAAATTGCTCAATAAACCTTAACTGCTGGGGTTTCTTCTGTCCACAACTAGAGATGTCCGATAATGGCTTTTTTGTCGATATCCGATATTCCGATTTTGTCCAACTCTTAATTACCGATACCGATATCAACTGATACCGATATATACAGTCGTGGAATTAACACATTATTATGCCTAATTTTGTTGTGATGCCCCGCTGGATGCATTAAACAATGTAACAAGGTTTTCCAAAATAAATCAACTCAAGTTATGGAAAAAAATGCCAACATGGCACTGCCATATTTATTATTGAAGTCACAAAGTGCATTATTTTTTTTAACATGCCTCAAAACAGCAGCTTGGAATTTGGGACATGAGAAGCTTGAGGTGGGCGGGGTTGGGCGGGGGAGGGGGGAGGGGGTTGTAGCGGGGGATGTATATTGTAGGTCCCGGAAGAGTTAGTGCTGCAAGGGGTTCTGGGTATTTGTTCTTTTGTGTTTATGTTGTGTTATGGTGCGGATTGTCATGATCCGTGGTCGGATCATGATTTGTTTAGTTATGTTTGGTTAGTTTTGGACTCCTTTAGTTATTGCTTGTGCACCTGTGAGTTTGTTTCGTCACCATGGTTACTTATTATTTTCACCTGCCGCTTGTGTTCCCGACGCGCACCTGTTTTCCATCACTGACACTATTTAAGCCTGCCTTTCTGTTCACTCGTCCTGTGCTCCTTGTTTGCGGTAAGCTACAATCACGTTGGTTTGTTTTTCATGTTCCAGAGTCCTGTGCTAAGTTTAGCTTTAGCTTCCCGTGCGTTCGGCACACTTTTCTTTTGATTGTTTTCTGTTTGCCATGATTTATGTAAATAAATCATATCTTACCCTCACGTCTTTGTCCGGAGTGTCCGTGTTGCACGGAAGGAACGATCCCGCATAAATATGCGACCCCCACGTGACACGGATGTTCTCCCGAAATGTGTTTCTTATTCTTGTTTGGTGTGGGTTCACAGTGTGGCGCATATTTGTAACAGTGTTAAAGTTGTTTATACGGCCACCCTCAGTGTGACCTGTATGGCTGTTGACCAAGTATGCGGGGCATTCACGTGTGTGTGAAAAGCAGTAGATATTATGTGACTGGGCTGGCACGCAAAGGCAGTGCCTTTAAAGTTTATTGGCGCTCTGTACCTTTCTCTATGTCCGTGTACACAGCGGCGTTTTAAAAAGTAATACATTTTACTTTTTGAAACCGATACCGATAATTTTGAAACCGATACCGATAATTTTCGATATTATGTTTTAAAGCATTTATCGGCCGATAATATCGGCAGTCCGATTTTATCGGACATCTCTAGTTATAAACATTACAATTATGTTGTCACCTAATATATGAAGGCAACAGGGACTATGATTGACCACGTGGCGTTCATAAGGATAGAGTGCACAAACAGTAGTCATGTGTCGTTGTCTCTGGTACTTTGTGTATTTCATGCAATGAACATACTGCTGATTTAAAGAAAATTGCCCTGTAGCAGTTAAAAGTAAAACTTTTGGTTACACTTTAGTACGGGGAACATATTCACCATGAAATAGTTGCTTATTAAAGTAACAAAGATTTCATTTAGAGTTATTTGGACACTAGGTGTCAGGTTCAAACACTGATGACATCTATTAAACAAGAAAAAAAGCAAGGAATTAAACAGAGACATAATTAAATTTGGCTCAATTGAGAAGAGACTTCTGGACTGTACTCTTGTACAGCCTCCATCACGCTCTGACGAAAGATTGTACGCCTCCTCTTTTATTTCTAAGGGACGGGGGTCATAAACAGGTGCTGCCTTTGGCCATAAAACAGATCAAAGAAAAGGTCGTAAAACAGTTTAAAGAAAAGGTCGCCTTGAGGGGAGTCAGGCCCTGCTTCCTCTCCGCTTTGTAGTTCTTGGGTCAAGACAAAATATTTCTGTGGATTACAATACATCAAAGAAACAGAACACCTTCATGTTGCTACCCATCCTACACAGTGGAGTTTTACAAACCTTCTTCTTGGTAGGATCAAAGACAGCTTTTGTCCTCTCGCTCATGGCATTACAAAGTTTTGTGATAACTTAGATACAATTATTCTGACACTAGGGGAACATATAAGGGTTAGGGTTAGGGTTACTAATAAGCAATAATTCTGAGGTTAGGGAGGGAAGACTCTTAGTTCATGGCTTACTGGTTGTATATTAAGGCCATGCAGAATAAGGCATTAATAAGTACTTCATGATTAATTAAAAGCCAATATTTGCATGTTAATAAGCAACTAATTAATGGTGAATATGTGTTCCCCATACTAAAGTGTTACCAAACTTTTTAATAAATGCACATACTTTATAATTTCTTTTCCTCTGTGAGTATGTTTTCGTTCATTTGCTCACCAATAATCTTGAACGTCAATGAAACAAATCTCTATATATAGATGTTAGATTCCGTTTGTTGGAGTAAGTGAGGCCTTCACGGTCACTTCCAGCTGACTTGCTCATGCGGATACGTGTTCACATTACTATGTAAACTTGCAGATATTGTCTGGAAGATTCGAAGCGAGCGCCTATGACTCATATTTCTAGAATTGATTTAATGAAGTCTCTGTGGGCGCCATCTGCATGAGCGCTCCTAATCCCTATTATCATAGTAAACAGAGGTCGGCACTCGCAGCCAACTGCTTGCACCCAGTCCACTAATCCTCGCTGTTGGTCGCAGCAATGCTGGGCGACGTTCTCAGGAGATAAGCGGTGGGGAGAAATGTAGGAACGTTTGGAGTGTGATGCAAGGATGCAAGGATCAGGAAAGAAAGACGCATGCAGGCAGTAGCAGAGCACTCACACCCTCCACCCTTATTTCATGTGATGCATGTACAGTGCACATGTGAAGAAAGATACATTTACTGATAATACAGTACTAGCTTTTTAGACATTCAAAGCTTCACCATAAAGTGTTTGATGTGTTTCTGCGTAACAAAAAAACTTTGGGTTACTCCATACTTGCCAACCTTGAGACCTCCGATATATAAGAAATACTTGACTTTCAGTGAATTCTAGCTATATATATATATATATATATATATATATATATATATATATATATATATATATATATATATATATATATATATATATATATATTTATTTTATTATATATATATGTATATATTAATAAAATAAATACTTGAATTTCAGTGTTCATTTATTTACACATGTACACACACATAACACTCATCTACTCATTGTTGAGTTAAGGGTTGAATTGTCCATCCTTGTTCTATTCTCTGTCACTATTTTTCTAACCATGCTGAACACCCTCTCTGATGATGCATTGATGTGTGGCACGCACAAAAGTGCTTTCATCAAATGCATTAGAGTCTGGAATCTTCCATCTCTCCCTAGCATGGCCCAAAACCGGTCAATCTTTGCTTCCTGAGTAAGATCTTCAGTGCCAAGCACTTGGTAGTCCACTACTTCTTCCCGGAGGCTATCCAGGTCCAATCGCAGCTGCGGCTTGGAACTTACAAGCTGTTATGAGAGTAGCGTATGTGTGTGTGTGTGGCCCTTTAATAGGTGAGCATGTGAGGTGAGTGACGTCAGTGAGTGTGTGGGCGAGAGAAGAGAGGGAGCGGTAGCGTGAGTGCGGGCGGGGACTAGTTTGTTTTGTGTTGGATTGGCTGTGTGCAAGCAATCAATAAAGCAAGATTTGCAACTAATCGCCGGACTCAGGCAGGAAAGGTGCAACAAAGCGTATTTCTTCATCTTACTCGTCGTCGGCGTCGCCACGGCTGTATCTTCCTCGTTCTTCTGCTTCGTCTCCTTGTTGTGTGCGCAGTTGTGCACTGCACTCTCTAAAAGCCGTATATGTTATTAATGTTATAGATGGCAATATTATCCTGTTTAAGAGTGTCACAACATTGCTGTTTACGGCAGACGAACTGCTTTACGGTAGACGAAAAGATGACTGCTGCTGTTGTGTGTTGTTGTCGCGCTGGGAGGACGTTAATGAAACTGCCTAACAATAAACCCACATAAGAAACCAAGAACTCGCCCTCCATCATTCTACAGTTATAATGTGATTGGGCAGGGACACTGTTTATATCGTGGGAAAGCGGACTCAGGTCCGCATGGTAGCGGGGGGTGTATATTGTAGCGTCCCGGAAGAGTTAGTGCTGCAAGCTGGGTATTTGTTCTGTTGTGTTTATGTTGTGCTACGGTGCGGATGTTCTCCCGAAATGTGTTTGTCATTCTTGTTTGGTGTGGGTTCATAGTGTGGCGCATATTTGTAACAGTGTTAAAGTTGTTTATACGGCCACCCTGAGTGTGACCTGTATGGCTGTTGACCAAGTATGCATGGCATTCACTTGTGTGTGTGAAAAGCCGTAGATATTACGTGATTGGGCCGGCACGCAAAGGCAGTGCCTTCAAGGTTTATTGGCGCTCTGTACTTCTCCCTACGTCCGTGTACCACTTCGTACAGTGGCGTTTTAAAAAGTCATACATTTTACTTTTTGAAACCGATACCGATAATTTCCGATATTACATTTTAAAGCATTTATCGGACATCTCTAGTATTCAATAGTAAACCTAATACACTTTCAGTTTAACGTGCAAAACATTGAAATGACATGATAGCATGGGATCATAACAAAGACTTTTATTAAAGATGTGTATGGAAATCACCACAACCTACACAATCTAACAAACAGGCTGATATTTGTTGGTGCAACTCAAGCAGTGAAAATAAAAATAAAATTCAAAGGATCAAGTCAGGTTTTTTAATATTTAGACCAATATTTTATTATATTACTGCCAAAATTCTAAGTTTTTCTTGTGAAAATGTGAGCTTTTTCTTGTGAAATTCCAACACTTTTTTTTTTATAATTGCATAGTATGTATATAATATTAATGTTGTAAATACACATCTTTATATATCTCGAAAGGGTGGTCCTAAAGAGGTAGGCATTTTTTGGAGGTCTCAAGAAGGTAACAAATACAAGAATATGTGTGTGTGAATGTGTGTGTTGTTGTATTTCTACCTTTCTTGAGACATCAACAAGGAAAAGTACCTTCCATATGAGGACCAGTGAACAAGTTAGGACCGAAATCATGGTCCCAATACGGAAAAGCATTGCATCAAATAGAGAATGTCTCATTTGCACCCCTGGTGGTGAAAACTATCAAAATTAGGGTGGTCCCAAAAAAGAAGGGATTTTTCAAATTGACTGTGTGTCAACATATGAAATAACATGTGTGTGTACAAATTTGAAGTGCTCCCCCTCTGGCCAACATATGTAATAACAAGTGTGTGTATGAAATTGAAATGCCCCCCCTTTGGCGAAAATTCATTAAAAAATAAAATAAATATGTATATAGAGACACACTGTAATAACTTGAAGTAAATAATGACGATTAAAAACCAATTACAAACAAAAAATTAAAAAAATAACTAAAAGCTTACCTTTTTATATTTGCATAGTATGCATTTATTATTAATGTTGTAAATATGAATCTTTATATATCTCGAAAGGGTGGTCCTTAAGAGGTAGGCATTTTTCGGAGGTCTCAAGAAGGTAACAAATACAAGAATGTGTGTGTGTGTGTGTACCATGGACCAAGGAGGCTGAAGTCCCTATGATTTGATGCTGCAACCAATTTCTTTATCCCTGAAGTACTGCAAAAATGTCATTAGATCATGAAACTGTACCGACGGGGAAACATTGAACAAGTTTAAAGCACAAACTGATATAAAAGTGACAGACTGAAGTTGAGGGCCTTGTTTGTGGCCCTCTCTGTGCTGTCATGGGTGTCGTCAGCTGCAAAGTGAATAGGTTGCCTTTTACTACAGGGTTTATGGTGATTGAATGTTGTACAATGCCAAAGACTGGACTCACCCTCCACTAAAACTTGTGGGACCTCACAGACATCAGCCTGATTGATAAATACCATAACCAAGGATTACACAGACAGCATACATGGTTTTACAAATCAATTAATAAATGATGATTCAGTAACCTAAGCACTCTCTGGCATATGGAAGCAAGTATAAGCTACTGCTATACTTTAAAAGAAAGGACAGACTAGGGCACCAGGTAATCATTTGTTGTATTGGATGGACAGACGGATGGATTATGACAACTACTGCATATTCCTTGTTTTATTTGTATTTTTTATAACAAAGCATTTTTCATACAAAACCCAAAACCAGTGAAGTTAGCACGTTGTGTAAATCGTAAATAAAAACAGAATACAAGGATTTACAAGTCCTTTTCAACTTAAAGACCTACTGAAATGCGATTTTCTTATTTAAACGGGGATAGCAGGTCCATTCTATGTGTCATACTTGATCATTTCGCGATATTGCCATATTTTTGCTGAAAGGATTTAGTAGAGAACATCGACGATAAAGTTCGCAACTTTTGGTCGCTGATAAAAAAGCCTTGCCTGTACCGGAAGTAGCAGACGAGTAGCGTGACGTCACAGGTTGTGGAGCTCCTCACATCTGCACATTGTTTACAATCATGGCCACCAGCAGCGAGAGCGATTCGAACCGAGAAAGCGACAATTTCCCCATTAATTTGAGCGAGGATGAAAGATTTGTGTATGAGAAGTGAGAGTGAAGGACTAGAGGGCAGTGGGAGCGATTCAGATAGGGAAGATGTTGTGAGAGGCGGGTGGGACCTGATATTCAGCTGGGAATGACTAAAACAGTAAATAAACACAAGACTATTAGCCACAACACAACACAACCAGGCTTATATTTAATATGTCACAAATTAATCCCGCATAACAAACACCTCATGTCTCCCGTCCATATAACCCGCCAATACAACTCAAACACCTGCACAACACACTCAATCCCACAGCCCAAAATACCGTTCACCTCCCCAAAGTTCATACAGCACATATATTTCCCCAAAGTCCCCAAAGTTACGTACGTGACATGCACATAGCGGCACGCACGTACGGGCAAGCGATCAAATGTTTGGAAGCCGCAGCTGCATGCGTACTCACGGTACCGCGTCTGCGCATCCAACTCAAAGTCCTCCTGGTAAGAGTCTCTGTTGTCCCAGTTCTCCACAGGCCAATGGTAAAGCTTGACTGTCATCTTCCGGGAATGTAAACAATGTAACACCGGCTGTGTTTGTGTTGCTGCAGTCGGCCGCAATACACCGCTTCCCACCTACAGCTTTCTTCTTTGCTGTCTCCATTGTTCATTGAACAAATTGCAAAAGATTCACCAACACAGATGTCCAGAATACTGTGGAATTTTGCGATGAAAACAGACGACTTAATAGCTGGCCACCATGCTGTCCCAAAAAGTCCTCTACAATCCGTGACGTCACGTGCTGACGTCATCATACCGAGACGTTTTCAGCAGGATATTCCGCGCAAAATTTTAAATTGCACTTTAGTAAGCTAACCCGGCCGTATTAGCATGTGTTGCAATGTTAAGATTTCATCATTGATATATAAACTATCAGACTGCGTGGTCGGTAGTAGTGGGTTTCAGTAGTCCTTTATATTCAATTAAATAGACTGCAAAGACAAGATATTTAATGTTCGAACTGAGAAACTATTTTTTTTTTTTGCAAATAATCATTAACTAAGAATTTAATGGCACAGTGCCATTTTTACCACTGTGTTACATGGCTTTTCCTTTTAACAACACTCAGTAAACGTTTGAGAATTGAGGAGACCAATTTTTGGAACTTTTCAGTTGGAATTATTTCCCATTCTTGCTTGATGTACAGCTTAAGTTGTTCAACAGTCCGGGTTCTCCATTGTGGTATTTTAGGCTTCATATTGCGCCACACATTTTCAATGGGAGACAGGTCTGGACTACAGGCAGGCCAGTCTAGTACCCGCACTCTTTTACTATGAAACCACGCTGTTGTAACACCTGACTTGGCATTGTCTTGCTGAAATAAGCAGGAGCGTCCATGATAACGTTGCTTGGATGGCAACATATGTTTCTCCAAAAACCTGTATGTACCTTTCAGCATTAATGGTGCCTTCACAGATGTGTAAGTTACCCATGCCTTGGGCACTAATACACCCCCATACCATCACAGATCCTGGCTTTTGAACTTTGCGCCGAAAACAATCCGGATGGTTCTTTTCCTCTTTTTTGCAGAGGACACAACGTCCACAGTTTCCAAAAACAATTTAAAATGTGGACTCCTCAGACCACAAAACAGTTTTTTGCTTTGCGTCAGTCCATCTTAGATGAACTCGAGCCAAGCGAAGCCGGCAGCGTTTCTGGGTGTTGTTGATAAATGGCTTTGGCTTTGCATAGTAGAGTTTTAACTTACACTTATAGATGTAGCGACGAACTGTAGTTACTGACAGTGGTTTTCTGAAGTGTTCCTGAGCCCATGTGGTGATATCCTTTACACACTGATGTCGCTTTTTGATGCAGAGATATCAAAGGTCGGTAATATAATTGCTTACGATTTCTCCACTAAACTAAACTAAACAGAACATGATCCGGGCAATGGATCATGACAACGCAAAGATGACAGGTTATCATCGCCATGTGCTTCCACCTTAAAGGGGAACATTATCACAATTTCAGAAGGGTTAAAACCATTAAAAATCAGTTCCCAGTGGCTTATTATATTTTTCGAAGTTTTTTTCAAAATTTTACCCATCACGCAATATCCCTAAAAAAAGCTTCAAAGTGCCTGATTTTAACCATCGTTATAAACACCCGTACATTTTCCTGTGACGTCACATAGTGAATACAAACAAACATGGCGGAAAGAACAGCAAGCTATAGCGACATTAGCTCGGATTCAGACTCGGATTTCAGCGGCTTAAGCGATTCAACAGATTACGAATGTATTGAAACGGATGGTTGTTGTGTGGAGGCAGGTAGCGAAAACGAAATTGAAGAAGAAACTGAAGCTATTGAGCCATATCGGTTTGAACCGTATGCAAGCGAAACCGACGAAAACGACACGACAGCCAGCGACACGGGAGAAAGCGAGGACGAATTCGGCGATCGCCTTCTAACCAACGATTGGTATGTGTTTATTTGGCATTAAAGGAAACTAGCAACTATGAACTAGGTTTACAGCATATGAAATACATTTGGCAACAACATGCACTTTGAGAGTGCAGACAGCCCAGTTTTCATCAATTAATATATTCTGTAGACATACCCTCATCCGCGCTCTTTTCCTGAAAGCTGATCTGTCCAGTTTTGGAGTTGATTTCAGCAGGCCAGGGAAGCTAGGGTCGATATTCTTCTCTTGATCATCTTCGGTGGCATAAGGGACGGTGTGAGCCAAGACATCCAGGGGGTTTAGCTCGCTCGTCTGCGGGAACAAACTGCCGCCATTGCTTGCCGTGCTACCGAGGTCCTTTGTCCCTGAATTGCTCACACACTCCGGCAGATTCAATGGGGGTCTGGCGGCAGATTTCTTTGACTTTATCGTTGGAAATGCATCTGCTTTGAGTGTCGCAGGATATCCACACATTCTTGCCATCTCTGTCGTAGCATAGTTTTCGTCGGTAAAGTGTGTGGAACAAACGTCCAATTTCATGCCACTTTCACATCTTTGGGCCACTGGTGCAACTTGAATCCGTCCCTGTTCGTGTTGTTACACCCTCTGACAACACACCGACGAGGCATGATGTCTCCAAGGTACGGAAAACAGTCGAAAAAACGGAAAATAACAGAGCTGATTTGACTCGGTGTTTGAGAAAATGGCGGTTTGCTTCCCGAGAGCGAATATTAGAAAGGCGTTTAATTCGCCAAAATTCACCCATTTAGAGTTTGGAAATCGGTAAAAAAAATATATGGTCTTTTTTCTGCAACATCAAGGTATATATTGACGCTTACATCGGTCTGGTGATAATGTTCCCCTTTAATGTTGCTCAGCGAATGATTCACTTACCACATTCAGAGCCTTGCAAGGGCTACTCGTTTACGTCTGCAGTTTGTGTCTTGTTGTTTCTCATAATGAACGGCAAAGATGGACAATTTTTTATTATCAGTGAGGCTAATTTTAAAAAAATTTCTGTTTAGGTTCAACTTTGAAGACGAGACACCAACAACAAACTTTGATACTTTCCCAGCAGCCATCCTTACCGTGTTTCAGGTAAGGTGGCATAATTATCACACACTCACACACACATGCACACACACGTGCACACGCACTATTCAGGTTTATCTTCTGAATAAATGAGAACATCTTAAATTCATGGAAGCTGTAAGAATATTATCAGTTATGTTAATTAGAAGAAGTAATTGCTGTGTCCACCTTTTCACTGATGATTCTTCAGTCTCTGCTCATAATCCTAAAAAAACTGCCAATCCAGTTCATTATGTTCAGTATTTTGTGGTAATTTACGGAGGAGGGCGTCCGTTGTATCCTTGAGCAAGACGCTTCACCCTTGCTCCTGATGGGTCGTGGTTAGGGCCTTGCATTGCAGCTCCCACCATCAGTGTGTGAATGGGTGAATGTGGAAATAGTGTCAAAGCACTTTGAGTACCTTGAGGGTAGAAAAACGCAATACAAGTATAACCCATTTACCATTTATTTTAACAAATACTTTCATTGGACACTGTCAGATTTTGACCGGTGAGGACTGGAATGCTGTGATGTACCACGGGATCGAGTCTCAAGGAGGTGTCAGTCGTGGAATGTTCTCCTCCGTCTACTTCATTGTCCTCACACTTTTTGGAAACTGTATCTTTTAAAAAAAAAAAGACTGAGTACCTTGGTACATAAGTGACCCCGCTTTCAAGTTTTTCAGGATACTGACTGTCTCTCAGGAACGTACCACAACCGTGATCCTAATACCGAGGTATGTACCAAACTGTGACCCCAATATTGAGGTACGTACTGAACCGTGACTCTAATATCGATGTGTGAACAATAATACCGAGGTACATACCGAACTGTAAGGTACGTACCATAATACCAATGGTGAACCGTGACCCCTATACCGAGGTACGTACCGAACCGTGACGCTAATACGAACTGTAGTCCTGAGGATACGTACCAAACTGAGTACTTTGGTACATGAGTGACCCCGCTTTCAAGTTTTTCAGGATACTGGCTGTCTCTCAGCGTACCGTAATACAGAGGAACGTACCACAACTGTGATCCTAATACCGAGGTACGTACCAAACTGTGACCCCAATATTGAGGTACGTACTGAACCGTGACTCTAATATCGATGTGTGAACAATAATACCGAGGTACATACCGAACTGTAAGGTACGTACCATTATACCAATTACAGTGGTGAACCGTGACCCCTATACCGAGGTACGTACCGAACCGTGACGCTAATACGAACTGTAATACTGAGGATACGTACCAAACTGAGTACTTTGGTACATGAGTGACCCCGCTTTCAAGTTTTTCAGGATACTGGCTGTCTCTCAGCATACCGTAATACCGAGGAACGTACCACAACTGTGATCCTAATACCGAGGTACGTACCACAACCGTGATTCTAATACCGAGGTACGTACCAAAACGTGATCCTAATACCGAGGTACGTACCAAACTGTATTGAAGTACGTACTGAACCGTGACTCTAATATCGATGTGTGAACAATAATACCGAGGTACATACTGAACTGTAAGGTACGTACCATAATACCAATTACAGTAGTGAACCCATCCATCCATCCATTTTCTTTTGCTTATCCGAGGGCGCGTCACGGGGGCAGCAGCCTGAGCAGAGAAGCCCAGACTTCCCTCTCCCCAGCCACTACGTCCAGCTCTTCCCGGGGGATCCCGAGGCGTTCCCAGGCCAGCCGGGAAACATAGTCTTCCCAACGTGTCCTGGGTCTTCCCCTTGGCCTCCTACCGGTCAGACGTGCCCTAAACACCTCCCTAGGGAGGCGTTCGGGTGGCATCCTGACCATGTGGAGGAGCAGCGGCTTTACTTTGAGCTCCTCCCGGATGACAGAGCTTCTCACCCGATCTCTAAGGGAGAGCCCCGCCACCCGGCGGAGGAAACTCATTTCGGCCGCTTTTACCCGTGATCTTGTCTTTTCGGTCATAACTCAAAGCTCATGACCATAGGTGAGGATGGGAACGTAGATCGACCGGTAAATTGAGAGCTTTGCCTTCCGGCTCAGCTCATTCTTCACCACAACGGATCGATACAGCGTCCGCATTCCTGAAGACGCAGCACCGTCTCACGATCCACTCTTCCCTCACTCGTTAACAAGACTCTTAGGTACTTGACCTCCTCCACATGGGGCAAGATCTCCTCCCCAACCCGGAGATGGCACTCCACCCTTTTCTGGGCGAGAACCATGGACTCGGACTTGGAGATGCTGATTCTCATCACAGTCGCCTCACACTCGGCTGCGAACCGATCCAGTGAGATCTGAAGATCCTGGCCAGATGAAGCCATCAGGACCACATCATCTGCAAAAAGCAGAGACCTAGTGAACCGTGACCCCTATGCCGAGGTACATACCGAACCGTGATGCTAATACGAACTGTAATACTGAGACACGTACCAAACTGTGACCCTAATACTGGCCTACATATTAAATTGCGACCCTAATACCGAGAAACATACCGACCCGTGAGGATGTCCTACCGTTGCACCCCTAGAATAACTCTCTCAATGTTCGTTTTTATAGCTGTTCAGTTCAGATATTTTGCCTCTTGTATAACATTAAATTAACAATAATTAAAATAGCTCAACTCTCCTTTCATTTTGTCAAACTAGTTCTAATCGTGATGGATGTTGGGCACGCCGAGCTGAAGCGCTGAGCACAAACAAACCTGCATCTCCCCCACATTTTTGCCATGCCCCTTAGAGAATGCCACCCAAAGCAGTTACCATAGGTCGGGGGTGTCAAACTAATTTTAGATCGGGGGCCACATGGAGAAAAATCTACTCCCAAGTGGGCTGGACTGGTAAAATCACAGCACGGTAACTTAAAAATAAAGACAACTTCAGATTGTTTTCTTTGTTTTAAAAATAGAACAAGCACATTCTGGAACTGCACAAATCATAATGTTGTTTTTTTTTGTACTTACATGTTGTGGTTAATAGTATTCTACCGTTATTTGTCTTTATTTATACTTTCTGAATACACATACTTGCCATCCCTCCCGATTTTTACAGGAGACTCCCGAATTTTAGTGACCCTCCCGAAAATCTCCCGGGGCAACCATTCGCCCGAATTTCTCCCGATTTTCATCAATATTAAGGGCGTGCCGTGATGGCACTACCTTTAGCGTCCTCTACAACCGTCGTCGTGTCCACTTTTTCACCATACAAACAGCGTGCCGGCCCAGTCACATGTTGTATGCAGCTTCTGCAGACACACGTAAGTGACTGCAAGACATACTTGATCAACAGCCATTCGGGTCACACCAAGGGTGGCTGTATAAACAACTTTAACACTGTTACAAATATGCGCCACACTGTGAACCCACACCAAACAAGAATGACAAACACATTTCGGGAGAACATCCGCACCGTAACACAACATAAACATAACAGAACAAATACCCAGAATCCCTTGTAGCCCTCACTCTTCCGGGACGCTACAATATACACCCCCGCTACCATCAAACCTCGCCCTCCCCCAATTCAGAGGTCTCAAGGTTGGCAAGTATGTGAATACATTATGTGATAATGTCATCAGTCAACTCATTGGTATTCATTTTCAATCCATCAAAATAAAAAAAGAATATAAAAGTCAAATTGCAGGATGTTATTTATGTAGTTTGATCATTTTCCTCGACTGGTGCACTAACATATGTAGCATCATCTACAAAGATACAAAGAATTGCTATTGCGACATCTAGTGGACACATTTAGAACAGCAGTTTCTTACATTCACAAATTTCGGCTCATTTTAATACTTAGCAAACTCATCCCGCGGGCCTGATAAAACCTGGGCCTTACATTTGACACCCCTGCCATAGGTGGACCATTGATAGAACCCATCCATCCATTCTCTACCGCTTGTCCCTCTCGGGGTCTTGGCAGCCTATCCCAGCTGCATTCCCCCACTGTTATTTTCTCTTAAGTCCCGTTGTCCAGATACCCTCCTGAACGTCTTCTTGGCCATCGCTGTTGATAATCTCGCAAATGCGCAGGAGCTAACAAAGGTATGTTTTTGTTTGGTTTTTATCACAAAATGACTGTTTGAATGCACTGATGTCGTTCTTCAACTTGGCTGAAGGATGAAGAGGAGCAGGAGGAAGCAGCCAATAAGAAGCTGGCCCTACAGAAAGCTCTGGAGGTGAAGGAAGTCAGCCCCATGTCAGCAGCCAACATCTCCATTGCTGCGTAAGTTTTATTTGCCCTTTTGAGCATCCTCAGTTTGTAGTCGCCATCTTACATCGTCAATGTGACTTTGTATTTATGGGATTTCCTCTCATCATTCCTGCTCCTCTGGCTTTAGTCTGCTTCACTCAAGCCCACTATTCACCTTTTGCAATTAAAGAAGCACCACTCATTAACACTTCCACATTTTTCTCCTTTCTTAATAACTTGTTTTTATTTCAGACACTGACACACAATAATCAATCATATTAGACAATTATACAAACAATCATATTAGATCAAATCCATCCATTTTCTACCGCTTGTCCCTTTCGGTGTCGCGGGGGGAGCTGGAGCTTATCTCAGCTGCATTCGGGCGGAAGGCGGGCTACACCCTGGACAAGTGTGAATTAAATCCAAATTTAACGCGTCAACAAACATTGTTGGTGGTGTAATATATTTTTTAGAAGAAGTCCCACGTTCAGCTGAAACTTGTCAAATAGGCGCCTATTGAGGACACATTTAAACATGTACAAAACGTTAAAAAAAAAAAAAAAAAAAGTCCATTCACTGACATTGCAGATATTGTTTTATTTGATCAAGTCTTTTTCTTCAGTTTTGTTGAGAATCAAATGGATCTTGATGTCGTCCAAGTCTTAGAAATAATCAGTCAATCAATCAATCAAAGTTTATTTATATAGCCCTTAATCACAAGTGTCTCAAAGGGCTGCACAAGCCACAACGACATGCACGGCTCGGATCCCACATCAGCATACTTGCCAACCCTCCCGATTTTCCCGGGAGACTCCCGAATTTCAGTGCCCCTCCCGAAAATATCCCGGGGCAACCATTCTCCCGAATTTCTCCCGACAATATTGGGGGCGTGCCTTAAAGGCACTGCCTTTAGCGTCCTCTACAACCTGTCGTCATGTCCGCTTTTTCTCCGTACACACAGCGTGGCGGCCCAGTCACATAATATATGCGGCTTTAACACACATTAGCGAATGCAAGGCATACTTGATCAACAGCTATACAGCTCACACTGAGGGTGGCCGTATAAACAACTTTAACACTGTTACAAATATGCGCCACGCTGTGAACCCACACCAAACAAGAATGACAAACACATTTCGGGAGAACATCCGCACCATAACACAACATAAACACAACAGAACAAATACATATATAAGAAATAATCAATCAATCAATCAATCAAAGTTCATTTATACAGCCCTTAATCACAAGTGTCTCAAAGGGCTGCACAAGCCACAACGACATCCTCGGCTTGGATCCCACATCAGCATACTTACCAACCCTCCCGATTTTCCCGGGAGACTCCCGAATTTCAGTGCCCCTCCCGAAAATCTCCCGGGGCAACCATTCTCCCGAATTTCTCCCGATTTCCACCCGAACGACAATATTGGGGGCGTGCCTTAAAGGCAGTGCCTTTAGCGTCCTCTACAACCTGTCGTCACGTCCGCTTTTCCTCCGTACACACAGCGTGCCGGCCCAGTCACATAATATATGTGGCTTTAACACACATTAGCGAATGCAAAGCATACTTGATCAACAGCCATACAGGTCACACTGAGGGTGACCGTATAAACAACTTTAACACTGTTACAAATATGCGCCACACTGTGAACCCACACCAAACAAGAATGACAAAAACATTTCGGGAGAACATCCGCACCGTAACACAACATAAACACAACAGAACAAATACCCAGAATCCCTTGCAGCACTAACTCTTCCGGGACGCTACAATATACACCCCCCGCTACCACCAAACCAAGCCCCACCAACCCCGCCCACCTCAACCCCGACGCCCCCCCCCTCATCACCCGAATTCGGAGGTCTCAAGGTTGGCAAGTATGCACATCAGGGCAAGAAAAAACTCAACCCAGTGGGATACAATGAGAAACATTGGAGGGGACCGCAAATGTGGATCTAGTTAATAGTGTGAGAGTCCAGTCCATAGTGGGGCCAGCAGGGGATCATCTTGAGTGTAGACAAGTCAGCAGCGCAGAGACGTCCCCCAACTCATGCACAGATGAGTGGTCCACCCCGTTATATTTTTAGAGATTCGAAAACTGTACTCGACACCTCGTATTAGGGATGGGTACCGAATTCAGTACTTTTATACCCGTTCAAACACTTAGTGGGAAAACAGGCATATTTGTAGTGGACTGCCTATAAGTAATGTTGTGATGATTATTGCCAACAAAGCAAGCGTGCCTCATACAAAGGAGTCAAAAGTAAGGCTCCAATTTTTAAAATGTGCTAGATCGACAAGCGGCCCTTTGTCACCGATTCTGTTCATAACTTTTATGGACAGAATTTCTAGGCGCAGTCAGGGCCTTGAGGGGATCCGGTTTGGTGGCTGCAGGATTAGGTCTCTGCTTTTTGCAGATGATGTGGTCCTGATGGATTTATCTGGCCAGGATCTTCAGCTCTCACTGGATTGGTTCGCAGCCGAGTGTGAAGAGACTGGGATGAGAATAAGCACCTCCAAGTCCGAGTACATGGTTGTCGCCCGGAAAAGGGTAGAGTGCCATCTCCGGGTTGGGGAGGAGATCTTGCCCCAAGTGGAGGAGTTCAAGTACCTCGGAGTCTTGTTCACGAGTGAGGGAAGAGTGGATCGTGAAGGAAGAGTGGATCGTGAGATTGACAGGCTGATCGGTGCCGCGTCTTCAGTAATGCGGACGCTGTATCGATCCGTTGTGGTGAAGAAGGAGCTGAGCCGGAAGGCAAAGCTTTCAATTTACCGGTCGATCTACGTTCCCATCCTCACCTATGGTCATGAGCTTTGGGTTATGACCGAAAGGACAAGATCACGGGTACAATCGGCCAAAATGAGTTTCCTCCGCCGGGTGGCGGGGCTCTGCCTTAGAGATAGGGTGAGAAGCTCTGCCATCCGGGAGGAGCTCAAAGTAAAGCCGCTGCTCCTCCACATCGAGAGGAGCCAGATGAGGTGGTTCGGGCATCTGGTCAGGATGCCACCCGAACGCCTCCCTAGGGAGGTGTTTAGGGCACGTCCAACCGGTAGGAGGCCGCGGGGAAGACCCAGGACACGTTGGGAAGACTATGTCTCCCGGCTTGCCTGGGAACTCCTCGGGATCCCCCGGGAAGAGCAGCACAAAGGGGCTGGGGAGAGGGAAGTCTGGGCTTGTCTGCTTAGACTGCTGCCCCCTCGACTTGACCTTGGATAAGCGGAAGAAGACGGATGGATGGATGGATGGACAAGCGGTAGAAAATGGATATATGAATGAATGCCAAATATATGCTACTGATTAGCATTAGCGATTTTTCATGGCGATTTTAACACATTTGTTCATGACAACTAAGTACAATACTTACAGTACAAACACTTTGTAGGACGCAACAAAACACAAGACTGGCACATTCAACTTAATGGCAAAGACTACCCTTAACTACGGCCACACAGCTCGGACAAACTAAAATGAATGGATACTCAGAAATGAAGTGATACTCAGAAGTGTAAGACAACAAAATATAACAACTGGACAGCACAGTTGACGTGTTAAATGTTAAATTAAAAAAATATTTGATAGTTAAAGGGGAACATTATCACAATTTCAGAATGGTTAAAACCATTAAAAATCAGTTCCCAGTGGCTTATTATATTTTTCGAAGTTTTTTTCAAAATTTTACCCATCACGCAATATCCCTAAAAAAAGCTTCAAAGTGCCTGATTTTAACCATCGTTATATACACCCGTCCATTTTCCTGTGACGTCACATAGTGATGCCAACACAAACAAACATGGCGGAAAGAACAGCAAGCTATAGCGACATTAGCTCGGATTCAGACTCGGATTTTAGCGGCTTAAGCGATTCAACAGATTAAGAATGTATTGAAACGGATGGTTGTAGTGTGGAGGCAGGTAGCGAAAACGAAATTGAAGAAGAAACTGAAGCTATTGAGCCATATCGGTTTGAACCGTATGCAAGCGAAACCGACGAAAACGACACGACAGTCAGCGACACGGGAGAAAGCGAGGACGAATTCGGCGATCGCCTTCCAACCAACGATTGGTATGTGTTTGTTTGGCATTAAAGGAAACTAACAACTATGAACTAGGTTTACAGCATATGAAATACATTTGGCAACAACATGCACTTTGAGAGTGCAGACAGCCCAATTTTCATCAATTAATATATTCTGTAGACATACCCTCATCCGCGCTCTTTTCCTGAAAGCTGATCTGTCCAGTTTTGGAGTTGATGTCAGCAGGCCAGGGAAGCTAGGGTCGATATTCTTCTCTTGATCATCTTCGGTGGAACAAACTGCCGCCATTGCTTGCCGTGCTACCGAGGTCCTTTATCCCTGAATTGCTCACACACTCCGGCAATTCAATTTCTTTGACTTTATCGTTGGAAATGCATCTGCTTTGAGCGTCGCAGGATACCCACACATTCTTGCCATCTCTGTCGTAGCATAGCTTTCGTCGGTAAAGTGTGCTTAACAAACGTCCAATTTCTTGCCACTTTCGCATCTTTGGGCCACTGGTGCAACTTGAATCCGTCCCTGTTCGTGTTGTTACACCCTCCGACAACACACCGACGAGGCATGATGTCTCCAAGGTACGGAAAACAGTCGAAAAAACGGAAAATAACAGAGCTGATTTGACTCGGTTTTTGAGAAAATGGCGGATTGCTTCCCGATGTTACGTCACTTTGTGACGTCATCGCTCCGAGAGCGAATATTAGAAAGGCGTTTAATTCGCCAAAATTCACCCATTTAGAGTTCGGAAATCTGTTAAAAAAATGTATGGTCTTTTTTCTGCAACATCAAGGTATATATTGACGCTTACATAGGTCTGGTGATAATGTTCCCCTTTAAACAATTACAATTATTAACACAACAGACCACACACAAAAGTACTGAACATCGGTATTAACTCCTAGGTACTGGGAATTGTTACTGTTTCGGTTCAAATGTGCAAGGTTCCTATACCTACCTTATATGTTTACATGTTTGTTCTTGTCAGTGTTTGAAAAAGGCTCAATTTGTCAGTTTTTAAAAAAGGATTTTACTTTTGAAGTATCACGACTAATCATGCTTTCAGCAAATTAATGAAGTCGCACTTTAATTGCCATCATCCTCCCTAAGAAAACACCAGCGAGCTAACTCATGTCCTTCTTTCATCACCAGCTGCTATTTTCTTTGCTGTAATTTTTGAATGTGAAACTGTTTTTCTTTCAAATAACGCTTTGTTGTGTTCCGTGAACTGTTTCGGCGAAACTCAGGGTTTCATGACAAAACAGAAGGAGCTAAATTGTACAACATAATATTCAAACACGGACAATTTGGTATGAAACTCCTAATATGTTTTGAGTTCCTGCTTTTCTAAAAAATTGTCTGCTTACTAATACGTTCGATGGTGTTAGGAGAAGGTGTCCTTTGGAGTGAATTAGAAGGTGACCAGGTGGACTCTCAGTCAGTCCACCTGGTCAGCCTTCGCATTTGTGTCTCATTTGTTCTTTTTTGTTTTTTTGTTCTGCATGTACAGTTTTGTAAAGCAAAATCGAGACGCGCTCTCTCGCAGGTCGTCCATCAACAGCATTCAGTCACTGTGAGTTATCGCTCTCTGCTACAATATTTCCCTCCTTGTCTCCTCTCCTCTGTCCTCCGCATTCAGCCTTCATTTCCTTCCTTCTTTTCTCCCAAAATCTAAACGGTTGCCATGTCGTTATTGTTGCATTTAAGCATTGGAGCGCAGGACACTCAAGTAAAAACAGCACATTTACAAATCTGCAACCCTGTTTGTTTGTAAATTGCTGACACACAATAGTAGTTTGCACTCCTTGGGGCGACCATTGTGTACTTTATTGATGGTGCTACCTGCTGTTCTTAATTATCCGCTCCCTGTGTTCCCTGACTTGAATAATTTCTGCATGTTTAATTTCTTTGAATTTTACCATTGCCTTTAGGCATTATATATTACATAAAATGTGCTTTTAAAACAAAAAGAATCAATAACACATATTGGCTGCTTTAAAATGATGGATTATGATTGAAATACTGTAATCAATAACAACTAGGGATGGCTCGATACCACTTTGTCATGTCCGATACTGCAACGTTGTAGATACCAATATAATACTCCTTTTGTTGCTGTAATCAAGGGAATTTGCGGACATTGGACAAATTGCAAATCATCGCATAATTCACAGGGATTGGTTGTATTTGCATGATTTGGTAAGATCATACTTGCCAACCCTCCCGGATTTTCCGGAAGACTCCCGAAATTCAGCGCCTCTCCCGAAAACCTCCCGGGACAAATTTGCTCCCGAAAATATCCCGAAATTCAGGCGGACTCAGGTCCATGAGGACCTGAGTCCATGAGGACCTGAGTCCGCTAACCCACAATATAAACAGCATACCTGCCCAATCACGTTATAACTGTAGAATGATGGAGGGCGAGTTCTTCGTTTCTTATGTGGGTTTATTGTTAGGCAGTTTCATTAACGTCCTCCCAGCGCGGCAACAACACACAACAACAGCAGTCACGGCGTGGGGCGTGGTTAAGAGTGGGGAGTATATTGACAGCTAGAATTCACCAAGTCAAGTATTTCATATATATATATATATATATATATATATATATATATATATATATATATTTACATCCTGAAAATATGCAAACAAAACTGTGTTTGAATAAATGATACTTCAAACTTGCATAAATAAATCTTAAGGAATATAACATAACTTGGCTTCTGAGAGCTTCAAAATGTAATGAATAAAATGCTAAAGTTGTTGATAAACAAGCAATTATTTTAATAATTAAATATGGTCATTTTAAATGAATTATTATGATCATTTAAAATTAATTATTTCAAATACGTTTATTTTAATTCTATGGCTGGATGTAATGAGGAGTCAGAAAAAATACAAAAAAAATACAATTAATTTTTATGTTTTTAGCAAAATATAATAAAAATGTATTTAGGTTTTTTTTTTTTTTAATTAATAAATATATTTATTTTTAGGTAAGATAAACATAATAATACAATTTGTCTCTAGTCTGGATGATTTATTTCTTGTCACCCTGTTGTCCTCCCGTCGTGAAAAAAGGCTGTGCTCACTCAGGTCCGCATGGAGCTGGAGGTGGCGTGGCCTCCAGCTCCAGCTGAAAATCGGGAGATTTTCGGGAGAATATTTGTCCCGGGAGGTTTTCGGGAGAGGCGCTGAATTTCGGGAGTCTCTCGGAAAATTCGGGAGGGTTGGCAAGTATGCCTTATTATACAACCAGTACAACCCTAACCCTCTATCCCTAACCAAATAACTCTAAATTAAGTCTTTATTACTTAGAATATGTTCCCCTAGTGTCCAAATAACTAATAATTAAGTCTTTGTTACTTATAATATGTTCCCCATACTAAAGTGTTACCCAATATTTGTCTAGCATTCATGTTCTTTGTACATACATTTACTGATAGTAAGGTAACATTTAGCAAACCAGCATCGTCACGTTAAACAACTTATCAAATAATATGTCATACCGACAGCCATCAGACAGTATAATGCATATGTTCCTGCTTGACTGCACTTAAATGTAGAATATGTGTATAATATATTTATATTATTCACACGTGAATAATGCTGTATAGTATTTTTTGTCTATTGTGAGCGAACTGTGGTGCTGAATTTCCCCCAGGGATCAATAAAGTACTTTCTATTCTACAAACCCCGTTTCCATATGAGTTGGGAAATTGTGTTAGATGTAAATATAAACGGAATACAATTATTTGCAATTCCTTTTCAACCCATATTCAATTGAATGCACTACAAAGACAAGATATTTGATGTTCAAACTCATAAACTTTATTTTTTTTTGCAAATAATAATTAACTTAGAATTTCATGGCTGCAACACGTGCCAAAGTAGTTGGGAAAGGGCATGTTCACCACTGTGTTACATCACCTTTTCTTTTAACAACACTCTATAAACGATTGGGAACTGAGGAAACTAATTGTTGAAGCTTTGAATGTGGAATTCTTTCCCATTCTTGTTTTATGTAGAGCTTCAGTTGTTCAACAGTCCGGGGTCTCCGCTGTCGTATTTTACGCTTCATAATGCGCCACACATTTTCGATGGGAGACAGGTCTGGACTGCAGGCGGGCCAGGAAAGTACCCGCACTCTTTTTTTACAAAGTCACGCTGTTGTAACACGTGCTGAATGTGGCTTGGCATTGTCTTGCTGAAATAAGCAGGGGCGTCCATGAAAAAGACGGCGCTTAGATGGCAGCATATGTTGTTCCAAAACCTGTATGTACCTTTCAGCATTAATGGTGCCTTCACAGATGTGTAAGTTACCCATGCCTTGGGCACTATTGCACTCCCATACCATCACAGATGCTGGCCTTTGAACTTTGCGTCGATAACAGTCTGGATGGTTTGCTTCCCCTTTGGTCCGGATGACACGATGTTGAATATTTCCAAAAACAATTTGAAATGTGGACTCATCAGACCACAGAACACTTTTCCACTTTGCATGAGTCCATCTTAGATGATCTCGGGCCCAGAGAAGCCGGCGGCGTTTCTGGATGTTGTTGATGAATGGCTTTTGCTTTGCATAGTAGAGCTTTAACTTGCACTTATAGATGTAGCAATGAACTGTATTTAGTGACAGTGGTTTTCTGAAGTGTTCCTGAGCCCATGTGGTGATATCCTTTAGAGATTGATGTCGGTTTTTGATACAGTGCTGTCTGAGGGATCGAAGGTCACGGTCATTCAATGTTGGTTTCCGGCCATGCCGCTTACGTGGAGTGATTTCTCCAGATTCTCTGAAACTTTTGATAATATTATGGACCGTAGATGTTGAAATCCCTAAATTTCTTGCAATTGCACTTGGAGAAACGTTGTTCTTAAACTGTTTGACTATTTGCTCACGCAGTTGTGGACAAAGGAGTGTACCTCGCCCCATCCTTTCTTGTGAAAGACTGAGCATTTTTTGGTAAGCTGTTTTTATACCCAATCATGGCACCCACCTGCTCCCAATTAGCCTGTTCACCTGTGGGATGTTCCAAATAAATGTTTGATGAGCATTCCTCAACTTTATCAGTATTTATTGCCACCTTTCCCAACTTCTTTGTCACGTGTTGCTGGCATCAAATTCCAAAGTTAATAATTAGTTAATGATTATTTGCAAAAAAAAAAAAAGTTTATCAGTTTGAACATCAAATATGTTGTCTTTGTAGCATATTCAACTGAATATGGGTTGAAAATGATTTGCAAATCATTGTATTCCATTTATATTTACATCTAACACAATTTCCCAACTCATATGGAAACGGGGTTTGTACTTTCTATTCTATAAGATTCACAAAACTAAAACATTACCTGTTTTTTTTGTTTTGTTTGTTTGTTTTTAAATAATTGGTCCAACAAAATAAGACATAATAACACCAGAATAATACAATTCCAATTGCAAAAACCCAACCCGGGGCCCACATAGCAATCAACAGAGCAATTGAGAGGACACACAAACATGACACAAAACAATCCAAAAGTAGTCGAACAAAAATGAATAATATCAACAGCTGCATTCTGTTGCTTTACTTATTGTTGAACAAATGTCCTAATATTCACGTTTAGATTCTTCACATGCGTGTGGCTCATCTCCTTCTCCAGGAGAGGCTCAGGCAGGCATAAAATCCAGGCTACTTTACGCGGTTGACGCTTCTCTGTTGGACTAAACTTCCCTTTCCCCCCTCAAAAGTAAAAATTCAGATTTGGGTCTTCTCAGACCACATCCTGGGCTTGAGCCCAAGTAGCCAGCCTCCTAACCCCACCCTTGGATCGGACCATCCCTTTTAATAAATACAAACCCCGTTTCCATATGAGTTGGGAAATTGTGTTAGATGTAAATATAAACGGAATACAATGATTTGCAAATCATCTTCAACCCATATTCAGTTGAATATGCTACAAAGACAACATATTTGATGTTCAAACTGATAAACTTTTTTTTTTTTGCAAATAATCATTAACTTTAGAATTTGATGCCAGCAACACGTGACAAAGAAGTTGGGAAAGGTGGCAATAAATACTGATAAAGTTGAGGAATGCTCATCAAACACTTATTTGGAACATCCCACAGGTGTGCAGGCTAATTGGGAACAGGTGGGTGCCATGATTGGGTATAAGAGTAGATTCCATGAAATGCTCAGTCATTCACAAACAAGGATGGGGCGAGGGTCACCACTTTGTCAACAAATGCGTGAGCAAATTGTTGAACAGTTTAAGAAAAACCTTTCTCAACCAGCTATTGCAAGGAATTTAAGGATTTCACCATCTATGGTCCGTAATATCATCAAAGGGTTCAGAGAATCTGGAGAAATCACTGCACGTAAGCAGCTAATCCCGTGACCTTCGATCCCTCATGCTGTACTGCATCAACAAGCGACATCAGTGTGTAAAGGATATCACCACATGGGCTCAGGAACACTTCAGAAACCCACTGTCAGTAACTACAGTTGGTCGCTACATCTGTAAGTGCAAGTTAAAACTCTCCTATGCAAGGCGAAAACCGTTTATCAACAACACGCAGAAATGACGCCGGCTTCGCTGGGCCTGAGCTTATCTAAGATGGACTGATACAAAGTGGAAAATAATTCTGTGGTCTGACGAGTTCACGTTTCAAATTGTTTTTGGAAACTGTGGATGTCGTGTCCTCCGGACCAAAGAGGAAAAGAACCATCCGGATTGTTATATGCGCAAAGTTGAAAAGCCAGCATCTGTGATGGTATGGGGGTGTATTAGTGCCCAAGACATGGGTAACTTACACATCTGTGAAGGCGCCATTAATGCTGAAAGGTACATTCAGGTTTTGGAGCAATATATGTTGCCATCCAAGCAACGTTACCATGGACGCCCCTGCTTATTTCAGCAAGACAATGCCAAGCCACGTGTTACATCAACATGGCTTCATAGTAAAAGAGTGCGGGTACTAGACTGGCCTTCCTGTAGTCCAGACCTGTCTCCCATTGAAAATGTGTGGCGCATTATGAAGCCTAAAATACCACAACGGAGAACCCCGGACTGTTGAAGAACTTAAGCTGTACATCAAGCAAGAATGGGAAAGAATTTCACCTGAGAAGCTTAAAAAATGTGTCTCCTCAGTTCCCAAACGTTTATTGAGTGTTGTTAAAAGGAAAGGCCATGTAACACAGTGGTGAACATGCCCTTTCCCAACTACTTTGGCACGTGTTGCAGCCATGAAATTCTAAGTTAATTATTATTTGCAAAAAAAAAAAAAAAGTTTATGAGTTTGAACATCAAATATCTTGTCTTTGTAGTGCATTCAATTGAATATGGGTTGAAAAGGATTTGCAAATCATTGTATTCCGTTTATATTTACATCTAACACAATTTCCCAACTCATATGGAAACGGGGATTGTAAATACAATGCAGCACAGTTGATTGCTATCAAGAAATTGTCTGAATGAGTTATTCTATTTCTTTCCCTTCAGTGTCACATCTTTTCATGCTCCTCTTCACAAAACACAAGCTGTCTTTGTCCTTAACCGTTTGTGTAAACTTGTACTGTGTGTTGTTTTTGTACTTTGTACGTCAGTCTGTGTATGTCTTCTGTGTGTCTCGTAGGAGCTATACTTTCTATTCTTCCCCTGCTCGACGAATCTTGAGGTACAGGTGACCAGCTGGAACCAACTAAACTAATCCACAAAGAATCACATACAAATAGTATCCAATCATTTTTTTTTATTTCCAAGGAAATAAGAATGATTCTTTTCACATACCTTCCATTTCAAACCTATACACATTGTCTAAGAGGAAAAAAAGGACATTTCCATTCATTTGTGTGATTTTCCCATACTGATACCATTCTTGTTGGCATTGTTACATGTTTTTTCTTGCCTGCTACATTTAACATATCCGGTGGCACAACTAATTGTGTCATTCAAATCTGCATGCCGTGTCTGTTATGCCGTACTTTACAGGACAAGTGGTTCCTGGGAAAATTAACGTAAAAGTGGTAGTTTTAAATAGGGGGGCGTTTGACATTTAATTTACATTTACTTCTCACAAACAGTGAAATGTGCACACACACACTAGTACACTGCTTTAGTACTAGTACCTATACACTAGAGCAGTGATTCTCAAACTGGTACGTGTACCACTTGTGGTACGCCAAAGAATCACTTAATAAAATCTTCAAACACAGTGTTACTGTTCAAAATGTGTGTAATGTTACAGTAGCTAAAAACATTAAATATACACTATATTGCCAAAATCATCATCATCGGCGGTCACTCGAACGAGTATGACGATCCTCCTGGTAGGGGTGTATCCCTTTATGGAGGATGCCTGTGCGTGACTTTGTTTTAGGTGGGGAGACTGGTGCACAGACAGTCACCACACGATCCTTGAAAGAATCGGGTCAGGGTCCAGTGGCATGGAGTCCAAGACGACTGGGGACCCTTTTCTGCTGCAGCCTTCTTCCGCCATCGCAGCCGTTGTGGTAGTTCTTAAATCTACCGTCTTCCGCCTGCTCCGCCGTTGAGGTCTTCACCGTATCCCTGCCTAGGGGGCAGTCAGGTACTCGGTCTTTGCCAAGATATTTGGCCACCCATCCAAATGATCAGAATCAGGTGTCCTAATCACTTGGCCCGGCCACAGGTGTATAAAATCAAGCACTTAGGCATGGAGACTGTTTCTACAAACATTTGTGAAAGAATGGGCCGCTCTCAGGAGCTCAGTGATTTCCAGTGTGGAACTGTCATAGGATGGCACCTGTGCAACAAATCCAGTCGTGAAATTTCCTCAATCCTAAATATTCCAAAGTCAACTCTCGGCTTTATTATAAGAAAATGGAAGAGTTTGGGAACAACAGCAACTCGGCCACGAAGTGGTAGGCCACGTAAACTGACAGAGAGCGGTCAGCTGATGCTGAAGCGCATAGTGCAAGGACTTTCTGCACAGTCAGTTGCTACAGAGCTCCAAACTTCATGTGACCTGCCAATTAGCCCACGTACAGTACGCAGAGAGCTTCATGGAATGGGTTTTCATGGCCGAGCAGCGCCATCTAAGCCATACATCACCAAGTCCAATGCAAAGCATCAGATGCAGTGGTGTAAAGCACATCGCCACTGGACTCGAGAGCAGAGGACACACCTTCTCTGGAGTGATGAATCACACTTTTCCATCTGGCAATCTGATGGACCAGTCTGGGTTTGGAGGTTGCCAGGAGAACGGTACATTTCGGACTGCATTGACCCAAGTTTGAAATTTGGTGTCGGAGGATTTATGGTGTGGGGGTTGTTTTTCAGGAGTTGGACTTGGCCACTTAGTTCCAGAGAAAAGAACTTTGAATGCTCCAGGATACCAAAACATTTTGGACAATTCCATACTCCCAACCTTGTGGGAACTGTTTGGAGCGGGCCCCTTCCTCTTCCAACATGACTGTGCACCAGTGCACAAAGCAAGGTCCATAAAGACATGGATGACAGAGTCTGGTGTGGATGAACTTGACTGGCCTGCACAGAGTCCTGACCTGAACCCGATAGAACACCTTTGGGATGAATTACAACAGAGAGTGAGAACCAGGCCTTCTCGGCCAACTTCAGTGTGTGACCTCACCAATGCGCTTTTGGAAGAATGGTCGAAAATTCCTATAAACACACTCCGCAACCTTGTGGACAGCCTTCCCAGAAAAGTTGAAGCTGTAATAGCTGCAAAAGGTGGACCGAGATCATATTGAACCCTATGGGTTAGGAATGGGATGGCACTTCAAGTTCATATGTGAGTCAAGGCAGGTGGCTAAATACTTTTGGCAATATAGTGTACTTTTAAATTAAAGCTCTGCGCTGTGTTTGAAAAAAAAAAATTTAAGCCCACCACTCCACTGTATTTTAATGTTGGTCATGCTGTTGGTACTTGGAGAGTCAAGTGTTTTCCGAGTTGGTACTTGGTGAAAAAAAAAATGGAGAACCGCTGCACTAAAGTATGTATAGGTGTGTGAAAGATTTCCATTTCACTGTGTTTTTGATCCCCCAGCATTAATTAATTCAGCATTTCCCCCTTTGCTTTGGGCCCTGTGTGTTTTTGGATTATGTATTCGTACGGAGTGTCCATTTCATTTCCAATTCACATGAAATACCACAAACAGAAACATTACTAGCCTGCACGTGTTTAAAGTCACATGACTCCTGACGAACCAGCGAACGGTAAGCTCCATCTTTCTTAAGCAAACACTTTGAGCCCAGCTTGTCTGCTAAATCAATGCCTTCCACTTTTCTTTGTTTTATTTATGTGATTATTCATTAAATGATAATTTGTTAAAAATACAAAATACCATAAATTTGTCATAATTTTTGCCCTGGTTTGCCTGAAGAGGCGCATGCAAAATATCAGTTAATGAATGACAGTGCGTTTCATATGAACTTTTATCACACTTGTATTCCTAGCAACCTCCTGCTCCGTTACTCATAAGAATATAATGGAAAATTATAAATATAGTTTCCTCAAACATTCTCACTGTCCCCGTGGTGTGGTCTTGTAAGGCAGTGGAAGTCATACTTGCTGGGGGGAAGGGGGTTGAGGTGGGCGGGGTTTGGTGGTAGCGGGGGTGTATATTATAGCGTACCGGAAGAGTTAGTGCTGCAAGGGATTCTGGGTATTTGTTCTGTTGTGTTTATAATAATAATAATAATAACTGGGATTTATATAGCGCTTTTCTAAGTACCCAAAGTCACTTTACATGTAGAACCCATCAATCATTCACACCTGGTGGTGGTAAGCAGCTGCCCTGGAGTAGACTGACGGAAGCGTGGCTGCAATTAGATTTTTAGATTTAGATTTATTGGTCCCCTTGGGGAAATTCATTGTCACTGCCGTACATTTAAACACTAGACATTACACATCACACACAAACAAAATAACAAAAAGACATCATACAAGACTAACACACATTTACAGGCTTGTCAGACGGGTCGGCCGGGCCTGCTGTTAAGGGCGGCTATAGCTGCAGGGATAAGGCTTTTCCTGAGGCGGGCCCCCCGGAATTTGATAGTTCTGTACCTGCGCCCTGATGGTAGTGGGATGATGTATTGGTGTAGTGGGTGAGTGATATCCTGGACTATTGTTTTTGCCAGTCGGGTGATGGACCTGTGGTTTAAGTCTGAAATGTTGGGTGTGGGTAGGCCGATGATTTTAGCTGCTATGTTTGTAATGCGTGTGAGTTTGGTCCGGTTGGTTACAGAAAGCATGGTGAAAAAACATGTGGAACAGTACAGAAGGATGGGTTGAACAATGCTTTGGTAAAGTAATAACAGGAGATGAGGTGCAACGTATAGTCCTTTAAGTTTTCGGATGGCTGACAGTCTTTGTTGACTTCTTTTTTGAATGTCCGTGGTGTGCTGATCAAAGGTGAGTTTATTGTCCAAGTTTACGCCCAGGTATTTGAAAATGTCAACTGTTTTAACTGTTTGTGTGTTTATGATGATGGGGTTCTGAGGTGAGGGGGGGTTGAACCATATTTATTTTGTTTTATTGACATTGATTTCCAGATAACTGGCTGTGCATGACTCTGTGAAATGTTTGACTGTGTTATGATAGTCCATTAGCGTCAACGTCCCCTCCGACCACCACCTATCATTCATCATTCAGTTCACCGGTGTGAGTAGCACCGGGGGCAAAGGGTGAATTGTCCCGCCCAAGGACACAACAGCAGCGATTTTTGGATGGTAAGAGGCGAGGAGCGAACCTGCAACCCTCAGGTTTCCGGCACGGTTGCTCTACCCACTACGCCATGCCGCCCCCACCGTTTATGTTGTGTTACGGTGCGGATGTTCTCCCAAAATGTGTTTGTCATTCTTGTTTGGTGTGGGTTCACAGTGTGGCGCGTATTTGTAACAGTGTTAAAGTTGTTTATACGGCCACCCTCAGTGTGACCTGTATGGCTATTGATCAAGTATTCACTCATATTTGTGTGTGTAAAAGACGTACCGGATTTTTCGGACTATAAGTCGCACCGGCCGAAAATGCATAATAAAGAAGGAAAAAAAACATATATAAGTCGCACTGGAGTATAAGTCGCATTTTTGGGGAAATTTATTTGATAAAAGCCAACACCAAGAATAGACATTTGAAAGGCAATTTAAAATAAATAAAGAATAGTGAACAACAGGCAGGCTGAATAAGTGTACGTTATATGAGGCATAAATAACCAACTGAGAACGTGCCTGGTATGTTAACGTAACATATTATGGTAAGAGTCATTCAAATAACTATAACATATAGAACATGCTATACGTTTACCAAACAATCTGTCACTCCTAATCGCTAAATCCCATGAAATCTTATACGTCTAGTCTCTTACGTGAATGAGCTAAATAATATTATTTGATATTTTACGGTAATGTGTTAATAAATTCACACATAATTCACTCCTGAGTATAAGTCGCACCCCCGGCCAAACTATGAAAAAAACTGCCACTTATAGTCCGAAAAATACGGTATATATTATGTGATTGGGCTGGCACGCTGTTTTTAAGGCGGGAAAACGGATTTGACGACAGTTTGTAGAGGACGTTAAAGGCAGTGCCTTTAAGGCACGCCCCCCAATATTGTTGTCCGGGCGGAAATCGGGAGAAATTCGGGAGAATGGTTGCCCTGGGAGATTTTTGGGAGGGGCACTGAAATTCGGGAGTCTCCCAGGAAAATCGGGAGGGTTGGCAAGTATGGTGGAAGTAGTAGTTTGCACATTATCGACATGTCATGGGGTTATCTATTTTCATCTTTTGCGCAAGCCACATGTTCGAGTGTGTTAAGTTTGCTGTCTCCAGTAGTGTTCCATGCATGTTAGGTACAAAGGGTTGCCAACCGTCCCTTGAAAAACTGAATCATCTCATGTTTTTGACAAAACTATGCGTTCCGTATTAAGCTGTCAAAGGACGCACTTTGTCCTGTATTTCTACTACTGTAAGAATTAAAAATGTTTAATATATCAGTAGATTATTTCGAACAACAATAGTTTCACAAGTCTGCTGTAAGCTAAGCCATTGGATGCCAGCGTGACTGATCGTTCACCTGCCAGATTCATTGCCACTCCACTTCTCTGGCATCTGTCACTGTCTCGGTGGGGCGGCAGCTCGCAAGCTAGAATTATCTGCTTGAATTCTGTCAATCAGACTCTAACTGTGAGTTTTTCCAGTGATATTTTGTTTAAAAAAAAGACTAAAAAGGAACATTTGGGGAAGTTTGGAGATCGTTGTTGTAGATACATGTGGCTATCACATCAATGCAGTATACTGTATGCTAAAATAGTCATCTCAGGGCATTCAGTCAATCGCAACTGAACGGTTTGGTTTGTCTTGGAAGATGTTTCGTCTTTCATCTGAGTAGGCTTCATCAGTTCATGCTCATAGACTTAGATTGGCCAGTGACCAGAATGTTTCTAACTCCTGTTATTTGTTAGAGGCTAAATTGCTGAGTCTTTTAGGAATGGTTGAAAGGACAGGATTGTATGTGGGAGACAGGTGGTGTTGCAGACCGCCACCGTCAGGTTCAAACACTGATGCCATCTATTAAACGAGACAAGAAGCATGGAATTAAACGGACATAATTAAATTTGGCTCAATTTGAGGAGAAACGTCTGGGCTGTACTCTTGCACAGTCTCCAGCACGCTCTGGCGAAAATTGTACGCCACCTATTTTTATTTGGACTTTCCCTGTTTACATAACAACAGCTGTTTCTAAAGGAATGGGGGGTATGTAAACAGCCATTGTTTTCGGTCACATTAACACAAAAGAAAAAGATGCCTCGTGCTTGGACTGGTCCTGGATCGAGCTTGGGCAGGTCTTGGATGACAATAGATAACCCCTCCCGTCTCCTCCCATCGTACACAGTGGAATTTTACAAGCCTTTGACTTGGTGTAACAAAGACAGCTTTCGTCTGTTTACTGGGAACCCAGGGAACGGAAAGTTTTTTGATAATTTACATACAATTTTTCTGACAACCACCTTTGTTAGGGATGGTTTTTCAATCTTGACAAATTTGGCTTCCCTCACTCCTCTTTCATACCATCCATCCTCCCTGTCTGGAATCTGTACATTTTTGTTCTCAAAGGAGTGATGTTTCTCCCTGAGGTGCAGGTAGACAGCTGAGTCTTGGCTTGAAGAGTTAGCCCATCTATGCTGTGACATGTGTCGGCTTAGTTGTTTTGTTGTTGTTTTCCCCAATATATGAAATAGTGCATTCGTCGTTACACTGGGTAGCAGACACCAGATTGTTATTGTGGGTGTGGGATGTCTGGTCTTTAGGATGCTCTAGTCTCTGTCTCAGGGTGTTACCTGGTTTGAAATGTACTGGGATGTGTTGGTAAAAAATGCTTCTGAGTTTCTTCAGATGGAATTTTAATATTTTTGCGTCTGTCACCGTTTTCCTTGTCATCCACTCTGTTCTTGTTATTTCTGGAAGTGGATGCACTTTTCACAAAACCATAGGTTTTGAGGGCTTCTCTCAAATGCCTATGCTCGTTCTCTTTGGTCTGTGGGCTGGTACGAACATTATCAGCTCTGTGTTGTAGGGTTCTGATAATGCAGAGTTTGTGTTCCAGTGGCTGGTGTGAGTCGGTATTGATCGGTATGTGTGGGTTTTCGGTAAACCCCAACATGGAGGCCCCTGTATTCTCCAATGTGGACATCACAGTCCAAAAAAGTCTCACTACGATAGGGCGAAACCATCCTTGCCCAGCCTAAACTCCTGTATTTTTGGAGTATAAACATGTGGGGTTTTAGCACCAGCCACTAGATCTGACCAATCTAAGTCTATGCGCACGAATTGATGAAGCCTCGAGGTGAAACGTCTTCCAAAACAAACCAAACAGTCCAGTTGTCATCGACTGAATGCCCTGAGATGATAATGACCTGGATGAATGAGAACATTCAGACATGCTAAAATAGTATCATTAAGTGTCATTCAACAACTCTGCTCTCTTGTTTTTAGTAAAATAATGTCTTGCTCTCAAATTACTAGTTGTGTATTTAAATTTTATAACATAATGTTTCCAGCTTTATGGTAGTGACATTAAAGGGGTCTATCAGGTAGCTGGTATTACAGTAACTCATCAAAAGGTCAAATAGTATTTGCTTTGACTCTTAGTATTTTTAGCCACACTGTTTGAGTGGAGATCTACTTCATAAATAAAGCACAATTGAAATTGTGCTAGTCATATTGATAAAACAGAAATAAATATCTCGACTCTCTTTTTGATGGATGGGAATCTAATATTGATGAGAATTGGATACTGTCAGGTTCAAACACTGATGACATCTATTAAACAAGACAAGATCCAAAGAATTAAACAGAGACAGAATTCAATTTGGACTCAATATTGAGGAGAGTCGTCTGTACACTGTACTCTTGCACAGTATCTCAGCATGCTCTGCCAAAAGATTGCACGCCTCCTTCTTTTATTTTGGACCCTCCCCGACCACATGGCCACCGCTGTTTCCAAAGAACAAAGGTAACAAAAAGTTCACAGAAAAGCTCAGTTCAAAAAGAGTTCGTAAAATAGTTCCAAAAGAGGTCCATAAAATAGTTCAAAAAGACGTTCATAATATACTTCAAAAAGAGGTCCATAAAATAGTTCAAAAAGAGTTCGTCTGGAAATTGGGCAGATCCTGCCATCTGTCCGCTTTGAAGTCCTTGGGTTAGAACAATATCTTTCTGTTGATTACCATCCATGAGAGAAAACAGAAACACCTTCATCTTGCTTTCCCCTCTACACAGTGGAGTTTTACGAGCCTTACTCTTGGTAGGTTTCAAACACAGCTTTTGTCTTCTCACCAGACCCTCAATGTAATACAAAGTTTTTGTGATAATTTAGAAACAATTATTTTAACAGATACCTTTATTCCCATTTTTTCACATTCATCCCAAACCTGCGGATCTATTTCAATTCTGCCTTGAGTCAAATGATAAAAAATATTTGTGCATAAAGGCCAAAATTGTAACGATCGGGTCGCATTGCGATGCGGGGGTCGTTCTCCCAAGATGCAGACGGACTCCGGACACAGCGTGAAGGTAGGAAATTATTTATTTTACCAATAAATCAGGCAGGAGAAAACAAAAGCGTGCTCATAGCACGGGAGGCAAAGCTAAGGGGGCTAGGGTGGGAGCTGGCATACAAAAGGAATGAAAATACCGTCGTTAACTGTTGCGTGTAGCAAACTCGGAAGCCAGACTGACTGACCGTAAAAGGCAGGACTAAATAGCTCTCTGATTAGTGCTCGGCAGCAGGTGAGCATGCTGAACACTAACCAGACGCAGGCATACTTGCCAACTCTCCCGATTTGCCCAGGAGACTCCCGAATTTCAGTGCCCCTCTCGAAAATCTCCAGAGGCAACCATTCTCTTGAATTTCTCCCGATTTCCACCCGGACAACAATATTGGGGGCGTGCCTTAAAGGCACTGCCTTTGGCGTCCTCTACAACCTGTCGGCACGTCCGCTTTTCTTCCATACAAACAGCGTGCCGGCCCAGTCACATAATACATGCGGCTTTTACACACACATAAGTGAATGCAAAGCATACTTGGTCAACAGCCATACAGGTCACACTGAGGGTGGCCGTATAAACAACTTTAATACTGTTACAAATATGTGCCACACCACACCAAACAAGAAAGACAAACACATTTCGGGAGAACATCCGCACCGTAGCACAACATAAACACAACAGAACAAATACCCAGAACCCCTTGCAGCACTAACTCTTCCAGGACGCTACAATGTTTACCCCCGCAATCGACAAGCCCTGCAAGGTGTCCCTTATTTTATTTTTCAGGGAGTTGGCAACCCCTGAGTGACACTGTTTAGCTGATTGGAGAGCTAGCTTTAGTATGACACTTACTATTGAGTACGGTACATCGAGATTTGAGTACCCATTGAAGTTTTCATCTGAAAGTATTGTTGATTTTAGATTGTAGTATTATACGAAGTGTATATAAGTGTCTGTTAAAGCTGTGTGAGCTTATTAAAGACTGTATTTAATGAACGGAAACTCACCCTAACACAGTGTTCTGGAACGTAACGCCTGCGGTAATGGAGGGACCAAACAACCGGAGCAAACTTTGTGATGAAAAGATCACACAGTGTCTGCCTTTTTAGGCAGTATACATGAACGTTCTGAACACATGCAGTGGAGAACACACTTTCGCTGTCACAAGACCTGCTGCTTGTTCTTTCAATCGTGACAGCTATTTCTACTTTGTTGATTGAGCAAATAATTTGTCTTTGTTGGTGATGGCTATTTCTTCTTCGACAATGGTGGCTATTTCTTCTTTGTTGGTGGTGGCTACTCTTTTGTTTGCGGCGGCTTTCCTTCTTTCTTGGTGGTGACTGTTTATTCTTTGATGGCAGCAGCTATTTCCTATTCGTAGATCGTAGCTATATGTTCTTCGTTGGTGGAGGCTATTTATTCTTTGTAAATGATGTCTATTTCTTCTTCGTTAGTGGTGGCTATTTCGTCTTCCTTGTGGCGACTATTCCCTATTCATTGGTGGGGTTTATTTCATCTTTGCTGACGGTGGCTATTTCTTCTTCGTTGGCGGTAGCTATTTCTTCTTCTTTGGTGGTGTCTATTTCTTCGCGAATGGTGGTCCTTTCTTCTTTGTTTAGTAGGGGCTATTTCTTCTTCATTGGTGGCGGCTATTTATTCTTCGTTGGTGGATATTTCTTCTCTTGTCTCTATTTCGTCGTTGGTGGTGGCTATTTATTTTTCGTTTCGCGGTGGCAGCTAATTCTTCCTTGATAGAAGTGGCTATTTCCTATTTGTTGGTGGCAGCTATTTATTCCTTGATTGCGGTGGCTATTTCCTATTTGTTGGTGGCGGCTATTTCTTCCTTAATATTTCCTATTCATTGATGGTGGCTATTTTTTCTCTCATTTCTTCTTCGTCAATTTCTTTTTTGTTTGTAGCGGCTATATCTTCTTCGTTGATGGTGGCTATTCCTTATTCGTGGCGGCTGTTTCTCCTTTGTCGATGGTGGCTTTTTATTCTTCGTTAATGGTGGCCATTTCTTCTTCTTCGTGGCGGCTATTTCTTCATCCATGGTGCCTATTTCTTCTCCGTTGTTAGTGGCGGCTATTTTTCCTTTGCTTTATGGTGGCTATTTCTTATTCATTGGTGGCTGCTAATTCTTCTTAGATGGTGGTGGCCTTTGCTTCTAGTTGGTGGTGTCTATTTCTTCGTGAATGGTGGTCATTTCTTCTTTGTTTAGTAGGGGCTATTTCTTCTTCATTGGCGGCGGCTATTCATTCTTCGTTGGTGGCGGCTATTTCTTCCTTGATAGCACTGGCTATTTCCTATTCGTTGATGGTGGCTATTTCTTCTCTTGTCTCTATTTCGTCGTTGGTGGTGGCTATTTGTTTTTCGTTTCGTGGCGGCTATTAATTCTTCGTTGGTGGCAGCTATTTCTTCCTTGATAGCAGTGGCTATTTCCTATTCGTTGGTGGCGGCTATTTCTTCCTTGATAGCGGTGGCTATTTCCTATTTGTTGGTGGCGGCTATTTCATCCTTGATAGCAGTGGTTATTTCCTATTCATTAAAGGTGGCTATTTTTTCTCTCAATGGTGGCGGCTATTTCTTCTTAGTCAATTTCTTCTTTGTTTGTGGCGGCTATATCTTCTTCGTTGATGGTGGCTATTCCTTCTTAGTGGCGGCTGTTTCTCCTTTGTCGGTGGTGGCTTTTTGTTCTTCGTTAATGGTGGCCATTTCTTCTTCTTCATGGCGGCTATTTCTTCTTTATCCATGGTGCCTATTTCTTCTCCGTTGTCAGTGGCGGCTATTTTTCCTTTGGTTTATGGTGGCTATTTCTTATTTGTTGGTGGCTGTTAATTCTTCTTAGATGGTGGCGGCCTTTGCTTCTAGTTGTTGGCGGCTATTCATTCTTCGTTGGTGGCGACTATTTTTTCCTTAATAGGAGTGGCTATTTCCTATTCGTTGATGGTGGCTATTTCTTCTCTTGTCTCTATTTCGTCGTTGGTAGTTGGTATTTATTCTTCGTTTCGTGGCGGCTATTTATTCTTCGTTGGTGGCAGCTATTTCTTCCTTGATAGCAGTGGATATTCCCTATTCGTTGGTGGCGGCTATTTTCTCCTTGATTGTGGTGGCTATTTCCTATTTGTTGGTGGCTATTTCCTATTCATTGATGGTGGCTATTTTTCTCTCTCATTGGTGGCGACTATTTCTTCTTCGTCAATTTCTTCTTTGTTTGGGGCGGCTATATCTTCGTCGTTGATGGTGGCTATTCCTTCTTCAAGGCAGCTGTTTCTCCTTTGTCGATAGTGGCTTTTTATTCTTCATTAATGGTGGACATTTCTTCTTCTTCGTGGCAGCTACTTCTGTCATGATCCGTGGTCCGGATCATGTTTTGTGTTTTCTGTTAGTTTTTGAATCCTGTAGTTCCTGTTTCTGCACCTCTGAGTTTGTTTTGGTTGAAATGGTTGCTCATTATGTTCACCTGTCTCTGATTAGTGTTCGCCCGCTCACCTGTTACCCGAGCACTAATCAGAGGCATTGTTTAAGCCTGCCTTTGCCGGTCAGTCGGCCTGTTGTCATTGTTTGCTACATGCACCTGTTACGTGAGTTTTGCCTTGTCTCTAGTTGTTTGCGTCATGCCTTGCTACGTTAGTCTTGTTTGTTTCATGCCACAGTTTCAAGAATATTCCTTGTCCATAGTCTATGCTAAGTGTTAGCTTTAGCTCCAAGTGCGATCAGGCACGCTGTTCTGTTTTTGAACTCCTTTGATTTCTTGAGGAATAAATCATGTTTTTACCTGCACGCCTTGTCCGGAGCAATCCGTTTGCATTCTTGGGAGAACGACCTCGCAGTAAGTTGCGAAAACCCCGTCGTGACAGAATGACGCCAGCTCGACTGACCGGCAAAGGCAGGCTTAAATAATGCCTCTGATTAGTGCACGGATCATGACAATTTCTTCTTCATCCACGGTGCCTATTTCTTCTTCGTTGTTAATGACGGCTATTTTTCCTTTGCTTTATGGTGGCTATTTCTTATTCGTTGGTGGCTGCTAATTCTTCTTAGATGGTGGCGGCCTTTGCTTCTAGTTGGTGGTGTCTATTTCTTCGTGAATGGTGGTCATTTCTTCTTTGTTTAGTAGGGGCTATTGCTTCTTCATTGGTGGCGGCTATTCATTCTTCGTTGGTGGCGACTATTTCTTCTTTGATAGTAGCCGCTATTTCCTATTCGTTGATGGTGGCTATTTCTTCTCTTGTCTCTATTTCGTCGTTGGTAGTGGCTATTTATTTTTCGTTTCGTGGTGGCTATTTATTCTTTGTTGGTGGTAGCTATTTCTTCCTTGATAGCAGTGGCTATTTCATATTCATTGGTGGCGGCTATTTCTTCTTTGATAGCGGTGGCTATTTCCTATTTGTTGGTGGCGGCTATTTCTTCTCTTGTCTTTATTTCTTCGTTGGCGGTGGCTATTTATTTTTCATTTCATGGCGGCTATTTATTCTTTGTTAGTGGCAGATATTTCTTCCTTGATAGCAGTGGCTATTTCCTATTTGTTGATGGTGGCTATTTCTTTTCTTGTCTCTATTTCGTCATTGGTGGTGGCTATTTCTTTTTCGTTTCGTGGCGGCTATTTATTCTCTGTTGGTGGCAGCTATTTCTTCCTTGATAGCAGTGGCTATTTCCTATTTGTTGGTGGCGGCTATTTTTTCCTTGATAGCGGTGGCTATTTCCTATTCATTGATGGTGGCTATTTTTTTTCTCATTGGTCGCGGCTTTTTCTTCTTCGTCAATTTCTTCTTTTTCGTTTCGTGGCGGCTATTTATTCTCTGTTGGTGGCAGCTATTTCTTCCTTGATAGCAGTGGCTATTTCCTATTTGTTGATGGTGGCTATTTCTTTTCTTGTCTCTATTTCGTCATTGGTGGTGGCTATTTCTTTTTCGTTTCGTGGCGGCTATTTATTCTCTGTTGGTGGCAGCTATTTCTTCCTTGATAGCAGTGGCTATTTCTTATTTGTTGGTGGCGGATATTTTTTCCTTGATAGCGGTGGCTATTTCCTATACATTGATGGTGGCTATTTTTTTTCTCATTGGTCGCGGCTTTTTCTTCTTCGTCAATTTCTTCTTTGTTTGTGGCGGCTATATCTTCTTCGTTGATGGTGGCTATTCCTTCTTCGTGGCGGCTGTTTCTCCTTTGTTGATGGTGGCTTTTTATTCTTCGTTAACGGTGGCCATTTCTTGTTCTTCGTGGCGGCTATTTCTTCTTCATCCATGGTGCCTATTTCTTCTTCGTTGCTGGTGGCGGCTATTTTTCCTTTGGTTTATGGTGGCTATTTCTTATTCTTTGGTGGCTGCTAATTCTTTTTAGATGGTGGCGGTCTTTGCTTCTCGAAGGGTGTTTAAGCTAGGAATCCAAGAGAAAACAATTGAACGATTCCAGGAGGGCCAGAATTTTAGTTTCGCTTCCCAAAAATGCTCGATGCCCAGCCCTAATAATAATACATAATATAAAAATTACCTACTCAGTGGTCTAGTGGTTAGAGTGTCCGCCCTGAGATCGGTAGGTTGTAAATTCAAACCCCAGCCGAGTCATACCAAAGACTATAAAAATGGGACCCATTACCTCCCTGCTTGGCACTCAGCATCAAGGGTTGGAATTGGGGCTTAAATCACCAAAAATGATTCCCGGGCGCGTCCACCGCTGCTGCCCACTGCTCCCCTCACCTCCCAGGGGGTGAACAAGGGGTTGGGTCAAATGCAGAGGACAAATTTCACCACACCTAGTGTGTGTGTGACAATCATTGGTACTTTAACTTTAACTTAACTTAGAAATATTACCTGTCATTGTACGAACTATAGATGAGTGAAATCTGTCGAAAAGCAAATAGAGTCAATTTAAATGACACTGTGTTTATTTTGCGTGTTTCTTTCCCGTGTGTAGCAAGGAGCAGCAGCGGGCGAGCAAGACCATGTCAATATGGGAGCAGAGGACCAACCAACTGAGACGACACAACATTCGAGCGAGCAGCGAGGCTTTGTTTAATGAGCTCGACCCCGAGGAGCGCCAGCGAGTGTCCTCTGCCTTGCATCTGCATCCCGACATGAAAACCCACCTGGATCGGCCCTTAGTGGTGGAGGCCAAGAACGCCGACCTGCCCAAAGGGCGAGAAGAAGGAGAACAAGATGACACCGAAGACAACTCACATTTGCACGGCAGAAAACACCACAGACACCGCGGCAGGAACGGCAACGGTCGGGACGGAAGCGACGGCCGCTCGGCAAGACACCACACCCATCACAGCAGGAGCAAAGATCACCACGGCAACGGAGCGCTGACCAAAGAGAGGAGAGAGGAGAGGAGCCACAGTCGGGATGAGGGGCAAAAACGCAGGCGCCATCATCAAGCTGTGTCCCCGGAAGAAGAGACCTCGGACGTACGAGGAGGAGCAGAAGAAAGAGGGCATCGCCATCATCACTCCCACCGCACGCCCAAAGAAGGGAATGGCGCTTTAGCGAACGGTGCACATGGAGAACATCGGGGTCGGGGAAGAGGAGGTGACGGTAATGGGGAGAGGAAAGGACGTTGCTCCCAAATAATCAGAGCTCCGCCGACTCTGGATGGAGATGAAAGCAAAAAAGATCAAAGGTAAGATAGTAGTGTATGGAACAACTAGAACAGTTTAGAGATGTCGGACATGCCGATATTATCGTCCGATAAATGCTTTAAAATGTATTGGTATCGGTTTCAAAAAGTAAAAATTATGACTTTTTATAAACGCCGCTGTACGGATTGGTACACGGACGTATGGAGAAGTACAGAGCGCCAATAAACCTTAAAGGCACTGCCTTTGCGTGCCGGCCCAATCACATAATTTCTACGGTTTTTCACACACACTAGTGAATGCAAATCATACTTGGTCAACAACCATACAGGTCACACTGAGGGTGGCCGTATAAACAACTTTAACACTGTTACAAACATGCGCCACAATGTGAACCCACACCAAACAAGAATGGCAAACACTTTTCGGGAGAACATCCGCACCGTAGCACAACATAAACACAACAGAACAAATACCCAGAACCCCTTGCAGCACTAACTCTTCCGGGACGCTACAATATACACCCCCCGCTACCCCCTAATGCCCCCCCTCCCCCCCGCCCCCACCTCAACCCCGCCCACTTCAACCTCCCAAATGTCCCAAATTCCAAGCTGCTGTTTTGAGGCATGTTAAAAAAAAAAAATGCACTTTTTGACTTCAATAATAAATATGGCAGTGCCATGTTGGCATTTTTTTCCATAACTTGAGTTGATTTATTTTGGGAAAACCTTGTTACATTGTTTAATGCATCCAGCGGGGCATCACAACAAAATTAGGCATAATAATGTGTTAATTCCACGACTGTATATATCGGTATCGGTTGATATTGTAATCGGTAATTAAGAGTTGGACAATATCGGAATATCGGATATCGGCAAAAAAGCCATTATCGGACATCTCTAGAAAATGTTTAATAGCCTGCTATCTGTGCCCTGGACCTCTGGCCCGGGGTCGCCGGAAGCCGCCGTACTTATTAGACGGTGATGAGTGTCTGAATCCGTGAGTTTTAAGTGTAACGGAAAAAAATTAGCCACAGAGCTAGCCTAAATCAGTAGCATGTTTACATAAAAATGCCAACACATAGCATGTGTGCTAACGATAGCATGATAACAGTCAGCATGTTTCATATACCAAGTTATATGACTCAAAAGTGTATAGCTGCGGAAATAGAAAAAAAAAGTGTCAAATTAGATGAAAAAGTAACCAAGCTTAAGTTAGCTTGCTAGCATGCTATCGTTTGCATGCTAACAGTGAATAAGTGTCACATACCAAGTTATATGATTTTTTAAAGCATTAAAATAATCCCCTCAATTCAGTGTTTTTCAACCTTTTTTGAGCCAAGGCACATTTTTTGCGTTAAAAAAATCCAGAGGCACACCACCAGCAGAAATCATAAACTCAGTTGACAGTAAAAAGTCGTTGTCGCAATTGTTGGATATGAATTTAAACCATAACCAACCATGCATCACTATAGCTATTGTCTCAAAGTAGGTGTACTTTTGGAGTTTTTTGCTGTTTTCCTGTGTGTAGTGTTTTAGTTCTTGTCTTGCGCTCCTATTTTGGTGGGTTTTTCTCTTTTATTGGTATCTTCCTGTAGCAGTTTCATGTCTTATATTTCCCACATCTATTTTGTTTTAGCAATGAAGAATATTTCAGTTGTTTTTATCCTTCTTTCTGGGGACATTGTTGATAGTCATGTCATGTTCGGATGTACATTGTGGACGCCGTCTTTGCTCCACAGTAAGTCTTTGCTGTCGTCCAGCATTCTGTTTTTGTTTACTTTGTAGCCAGTTCAGTTTTACTTTCGTTCTGCATAGCCTTCCCTAAGCTTCAATGCCTTTTCTTAGCGGCACTCACCTTTTGTTTATTTTCAGTTTAAGCAAAAGACACCTTTTTACCTGCCTTTACAAAGCAATTAGCTACCGGCTGCCACCTACTGATATGGAAGAGTATTACACGGTTACTCTGCCAAGCTCTAGACAGCACCGACACTCAACAACAACACATCATTTGCAGACTATAGTTACTGGTTTGCAAAAAATGTTTTCAACCCAAATATGTGAAATTAGATAATCTCCCACGGCACACCAGACTGTATCTCACGGCACACTAGTGTGCCGCGGCACAGTGGTTGAAAAACACTGCCTCAATTCCCCCCAAAAATGGATTAACTCGCTGGAATAAAAAAGACAATATAACATACATCCATAAACGTGGATGCATATGCAAAAGTGCAATATATTTATCTGTACAGTAATCTATTTATTTATTATATCTGCACCTTATTGCTCTTTTATCCTGCACTACCAGGAGCTAATGCAACGAAATGTCGTTCTTATCTGTACTGCAAAGTCCAAATTTGAATGACAATAAAAAAAGGCTAAGTCTAAGTCTAAAGTACGGAAACAAAAGTAGCTCAACAATTTAGCATGCTAATGTAAGCATGCTAGCAAGCTATCGTGAGCATGATAATAGTTAGCTTGTGTCAGGTTCAAACACTGATTACATCTATTAAAACAGACGAGAAGCAAGGAATCATTCAGAGACAGAGTTCAATTTTGCTCAATTGAGGAGACACGTTATTTGGGCTGTATTCTAGTTACAGATCCAAACTACGTTCTAAAAGTCCAGCCTGCATGCTTCCTCTATTTATTTGGAAGGTCCCTGGTTACATCACTAAAGCTGTCGCTGAGGGAATGGGGTAATCTCGACAACTCCAGTTAGACACAATATATGATTATACAAAAATGCAAAGGTGTTGACGCTGGTGATATCGCCTTGTCTCTGCTCTGTTTGCGTCACGGCGGTGTTCGGCCTTGGCAGTCAGCAGGCCGAGTCTGGACACAACACTGATAGAGACGAGACAGCTTTGCACAGATACAAAAATCTAACTTGAGCACAATAGCTAATAACTATAGCAACAGACTTTAAGCATACTAAAGTTGTGTGATAACTTTACACATAATTATTCTAACAGCTTGTGTTACATACCAAGTTATATGACTCTAAGGCATACTTGCTAACCCTCCTGAATTTTCCGGGAGACTCCTGAAATTCAGCGCCTCTCCTGAAAACCTCCCAGGACAAATATTCTCCCGAAAATCTCCCGATTTTCAGCCGGAGCTGGAAGCCACGCCCCCTCCAGCTCCATGCGGACCTGAGTGAGGACAGCCTTTTTTCATGACGGGAGGACAACAGGGTGACAAGAACTAAATCATCCAGACTAGAGATAAATTGTATTATTATGTTTATTTTACCAAAAAATAAATATATTTATTAATTAAAAAAACAAAAACAACTAAATACATTTTTACTATATTTTGCTAAAAACATCAAAATTAATTGTATTTTTATTTGTATTTTTGTGTGACTCCTTATTACATCCAGCCATAGAATTATACATTAAAATAAACATATTTGACATAATTGATTTTAAATTATCATAAAAATTCATTTAAAATGACCATATTTAATTATTAAAATAATTGCTTGTTTATCAACAACTTTAGCATTTTATTCATTACATTTTGAAACTCTCAGAAGTCAAGTTATGTTATATTCCTTAATATTTATTTATGCAAGTTTGAAGTATCAATTATCTAAACACAGTTTTGTTTGCATATTTTCAGGATGTAGATATCTATATATATATATATACATAAATATACTGTATATATATATATATATATATATATATATGTATGAAATACTTGACTTGGTGAATTCTCGCTGTCAATATTCTCCTCCCCTCTTAACCACGCCCCCAACCACGCCCCGCCCCACCCCCGACCACGCCCCCACCCCCCACCTCCCGAAATCGAGGTCTCAAGGTTGGCAAGTATGCTCTAAGGTGTATGGCTGGGGAATCAGAGAAGAAAAAGTACATTTAGTAAAAAAAAGTTAGCACTTTAATGTTTGCATGCTAACAAGTTATACGACTCTGGGGTAAACGGTTGCAAAACTATCTCAAAATGTTAGCATGCTAATTGTAGCACGCTAGCAAGCTAACGGTAGCATGCCCAAAGAAGGAAATGGCGCTTTATCGAACGGTGTCCATGGAGAGCACCGGGGTCGGGGAAGAGGAGGCGAGGGTAATGGGGAGAGGAAAGGACGTTGCTCCCAAATAATCAGAGCTCCGCCGACTCTGGATGGAGATGAAAGCGAAAAAGATCACAGGTAAGATAGTAATGTGTGGAACAATAACTTCACTGTGTGTCAGCTGTCTTTCTTCAATACACAATCACATCCCATCTAAACTACAACCATGGTTCACTGAAACTTTTTCTTTTTTTAGATACTTTTTTCAGGTAACTTATGAGCTCAACTGGTTCCATGACTGTTTGTAATTCAAAACGCTCATATCCCAAATCATTGTTGGACGTTGAAATTAATTGAAATCCATTCATTCCGTCCTCAGCACCCCCAAAACAGCACAATTTAACATGTAACGTGCCTTTAAAACAACAACAACAACTCAGAAATATTGTATGAAAAACAATACGATAGAATGTAGCACAAACAACTACAGTAGTTTTATGATGACATGTACAAAACCCAAAACCAGTGAAGTTGGCATGTTGTGTAAATGGTAAATAAAAAACAGAATACAATGATTTGCAAACCTATATTCAATTGAATGGACTGCCAAGACAAGATACTTAACATTCAAACTGGTAAAACTTTGTTATTTTTTGCAAATATTAGCTCATTTGGAAGTTGAGGATTGTTATAGGCACAAAGTTGAAAAGCCAGCATCTGTGATGGTATGGGGGTGTATTAGTGCCCAAGACATGGGTAACTTACACATCTGTGAAGGCACCATTAATGCTGAAAGGTACATACAGGTTTTGGAGCAACATATGTTGCCATCCAAGCAATGCTACCATGGACGCCCCTGCTTATTTCAGCAAGACAATGCCAAGCCACGTGTTACAACAGCGTGGCTTCATAGTAAAAGAGTGCGGGTACTAGACTGGCCTGCCTGTAGTCCAGACCTGTCTCCCATTGAAAATGTGTGGCGCATCATGGAGCGTAAAATACCACAACGGAGACCCCGGACTGTTGAACAACTTAAGCTGTACATCAAGCAAGAATGGGAAAGAATTCCACCTGAAAAGCTTCAAAAATTGGTCTCCTCAGTTTACCAAACATTTACTGAGTGTTGTTAAAAGGAAAGGCCATGTAACACAGTGGTAAAAATGCCCCTGTGCCAACTCTTTTGCAATGTGTTGCTGCCATTAAATTCTAAGTTAATGATAATTTGCAAACATTAAATATCTTGTCTTTGCAGTCTATTCAATTGAATATTGTCATGACTTGGTCCTTGGGTTTAGTTTTTCCAGAAGGCAACGGAAAGTTGGCTAGGGCGAGACGGGAATGTGAGTACATAATTTATTACTATCAAAAAAGTACAAATGAAAAGCGCGCACAGTGGCGGAGAACAAACTATGAAACCAAAAAGACTATAGCACAAAGGCAGAAACTGTGAACAATGAAACACCCTAACTGTGGCATTAATAAACAAAAACTTACTTGGCATGGACTAAAGGAGCAGCATGAACGATGGACATGAAAACAAGTGTCAGGAATGTGCAGAGCATAAATGTGGGATGTCGCCAGAAAGACAAACTGAAAACAATGAACTTAAATACTACAGACATGATTAGTGAAAACAGGTGCGTGACTCAAAACGTGAAACAGGTGCGTGACGTGACAGGTGAAAACTAATGGTTGCTATGGTGACAAAACAAGAGTTCACAATGAGTCCAAACGTGGAACAGGTGAAACTAATGGGTAACCATGGAAACAAGACAAGGGAGTGAACAGCAGGAACTAAAAAGAGTCCAAAACCAGACAGCACATGGCCAAACAAAAACACGATCAACACAGACATGACAAATATAGCTTGAAAAGGATTTGCAAATCATTGTATTCTGTTTTTATTTACCATTTACACAACGTGCCAACTTCCCTGGTTTTGGGTTTTGTAAATAATAATGTAATATTGTCGTGGCGGGCATTTTCTCTTTCGGCGGTCACTGGTTGGGCTGTCTCACGCAAATGTTAGTTTCCATCCAGAAAAACACGAGCGATGTCAGTGAATTTTTTTTTTTTTTATGACTGACAAATAGTTAAACTCTATGCGGAACAATGCCTGTTTCCCATGTTTATGCATATATATTTGTGGACAACTCGCCCTCGCTTATATTAAACACATTATAACCAAGATTTACCAAGATCCAAGTACCACGCGCTAAACAGCGTGTTCAAAAAATAAAATAGCGTGTACTATGAGCGGATGTGTTGCTTGTTATTTACAAAACCCAAAACCAGTGAAGTTGGCACGTTGTGTAAGTGGTAAATAAAAACAGAATACAATGATTTGCTAATCCTTTTCAACTTATATTCAATTGAATAGACTGCAAAGACAAGATACTTAAAATTTGAACTGGTAAACTTTATTTTTTGCAAATATTAGCTCATTTGGAATTTGATGCCTGCACATGTTTCAAAAAAGCTGGCACAATTGGCAAAAAAGACTGAGAAAGTTGAGGAATGCTCATCAAACACTTATTTGGAACATCCCGCAGGTGAACAGGCTAATTGGGAACAGGTGGGTGCCATGATTGGGTATAAAAGCAGTTTCCATGAAATGCTCAGTCATTCACAAACAAGGATGGGGCGAGGGTCACCACTTTGTGAACAAATGCGTGAGCAAATTTTCGAACAGTTTAAGAACAACATTTCTCAACGAGCTATTGCAAATAATTTAGGGATTTCACCATCTACGGTCCATCATATCATCAAAAGGTTCAGATAATCTGGAGAAATCACTGCACGTAAGCGATAATATTACGGACCTTCAATCCCTCAGGCGGTACTGCATCAAAAAGCGACATCAGTGTGTAAAGGATATCACCACATGGGCTCAGGAACACTTCAGAAAACCACTGTCAGTCACTACAGTTTGTCGCTACATCTGTAAGTGCAAGTTAAAACTCTACTATGCAAAGCAAAAGCTATTTATCAACAATGCCCGAGCTCATCTAAGATGGAATGATGCAAAGTGGAAAAGTGTTCTGTGGTCTGACGAGTCCACATTTCAAATTGTTTTTGGAAACTGTGGACGTTGTGTACCCCGGAACAAAGGGTAAAAGAACCATTCGGATTGTTATACGCGGAAAGTTGAAAAGCCAGCATCTGTGATGGTATGGGGGTGTATTAGTGCCCAAGACATGGGTAACTTACACATCTGTGAAGGCACCATTAATGCTGAAAGGTACATACAGGTTTTGGAGCAACATATGTTGCCATCCAAGCAACGTTATCAAGGACGCCCCTGCTTATTTCAGCAAGACAATGCCAAGCCACGTGTTACAACAGCGTGGCTTCATAGTAAAAGTGTGCAGGTACTAGACTGGCCTGCCTGTAGTCCAGACCTGTCTCCCATTGAAAATGTGTGGCGCATTATGAAGCCTAAAATACCACAACGGAGACCCCGGACTGTTGAACAACTTAAGCTGTACATCAAGCAAGAATGGGAAATAATTCCACCTGAAAAGCTTCAAAAATTGGTCTCCTCAGTAGTGTCTAATCACTTATGATGAGCAATATATCATCTCTCTCCACAGGGCGGTGCGGTCTGACGGTGAGGAGGAGGGTCTTGCTATGAGTCCTCTGCAGCCAATGCAGAGCCGCCTGAGTCTTGGAGACAAGCAGGAGGACGCAGACAACCAGAAAAACTCCACGAGAGCAAGCCAGGCCGGCCTGAACAGCAACACTATTCACATCCCTGTCACCATTACTGCCCCACCTGGAGAGACCACCATCATTCCCAGTGAGCACAGCTGACCAATCACATCACAGCATTCACACCTTGCTCTTGAAGTATAAGTTATTGATCATGAAATTATATTTGTATTTTATGGGGACTGCACTTTTTCTAATTTAATTTTGCCCATCATTTGCAATCTCTATGTGAGACAAAAACTTCACCTTTTCTGCGCTTTCTAAATAGTAAAAAAACCCTCTTGGCATAAGTGGCTAATGGAGTGTGTGCCCTGGGATCGGTAGGTCGTGAGTTCAAACCCCGGCCAAGTCATACCTGCTATGTTTGCTGGAGGGAGTTGACGGCACAGACCACAAGGTGGCAGTAAAGCTCGATGTATTTATTATATATATATATATATATATATATATATATATATATATATATATATATATATATATATATATATATATATTAGGGATGTCCGATAATGGCTTTTTGCCGATATCCAATATTTCGATATTGTCCAACTCTTTAATTACCGATACCGATATCAACCTATACCGATATCAACCGATATATGCAGTCGTGGAATTAAAACATTATTATGCCTAATTTGGACAACCAGGTATGGTGAAGATAAGGTACTTTAAAAAAATAAAATAAAAATTAGATAAATAAATTAAAAACATTTTCTTGAATAAAAAAAGAAAGTAAAACAATATAAAAACAGTTATATAGAAACTAGTAATTAATGAAAATGAGTAAAATTAACTGTTAAAGGTTAGTATTATTAGTGGACAAGCAGCACGCACAATCATGTGTGCTTACGGACTGTATCCCTTGCAGACTGTATTGATATATATTGATATATAATTTAGGAACCAGAATATTAGTAACAGAAAGAAACAACCCTTTTGTGTGAATGAGTGTAAATGGGGGAGGGAGGTTTTTTGGGTTGGTGCACTAATTGTAAGTGTATCTTGTGTTTTTTATGCTGATTTAATAACAAAACCAAAAAAAAAAACGATACCGATAATAAAAAAAACCATACCGATAATTTCCGATATTACATTTTAAGGCATTTATCGGCCGATAATATCGGCCTGCCATCATCACTAATATATATAAATAATAATAATAATAATTAAACAATAATATACTAAATCAGCTAGAGAATGGAGTGTGACCAAAATCCAAGAGTTTGTATGGTGTGAGACTATGTGTAGGAATTAATGAGTGTGTTCCCGGTAGTGTTGAGTGAGGAAGAAGACAAGTCCTAAAGGGGCTAGGCAGAAGAAGGTCCGTGTCCAAGCGGGAGGTCGATAATCCAAAAGGGGCAGCCAGAGAACCAGAAGGGAACAGCAGGGAATCACAGGAGCAGACGAGACGGACAGCTCGTCATGTGGAACGAAGGCAGACTACTAGAAGGATGACAAAGCAAGACACGGGACCAATCAAACACGACTGAAGAGAAAACACACAGAGATAGGATATCGCTTACGGTACTCCAACAGATGAATTACGTTCTGGCGCCGGATAGCAGGTTGAGCAGGCTTTTGAAGGCAGGACCTCTCATTAGCGCCAGGTGCATTGAGTACCGGACCGTGACAATACCAACGACTATAAACATGGGACTCATCAGCATCAAGGGTTGGAATTGGGGGTTATATCACCAAAATGATTCCCAAGCGCGGCCACCGCTGCTGCTCACTGCTCCCCTCACCTCCCAGGGGGTGGAACAAGGGGATGGGTCAAATGCAGAGGCTAATTTCACCACATCTAGTGTGTGTGTGACTATCAGTGGTACTTTAACTTTAACTTTAACTTAACAGGTAATGGGGGTTCGCATATTCTGCCTGTAAAGCCTTTGAAAAAACATCCAAAAAGGCTCCATTTACACGCCATGACCCGCATATTAACCAAGCTCAACACCATTATTATTGTAAGACCTAACACAAAGGAACTACTTTTCCGGTGTAGTGACACGGCGCCTCAGGCCCCGAGCGAGAGGTAATGCATGCAACTGGAGCTGCTGCTCCTTTTTTTTAATCGCCTTTAAGCTTGTGAAGTTAATGCTCGGTTATAAATAATATATGGCACGTTTATAGTAGAAGGTTAAAGTTAAAGTTAAAGTACCACTAATAGTCACACACACACTAGGTGTGGTGAAATTACCCTCTGCATTTGACCCATCCCCTTGTTCCACCCCCTGGGAGGTGAGGGGAGCAGTGAGCAGCAGCGGTGGCCACGCTCGGGAATAATTTTGGTGATTTGACCCCCAATTCCAACCCTTGATGCTGAGTGCCAAGCAGGGAGGTAATGGGTCCAATTTTTATAGTCTTTGGTATGACTCGGTTATGAATAATACATTGCACGTTTATAGTGGAAGGTTGTGGCAATAAGCCGAGAAGTTGGTCAACTCTAAAGCAGCTTCCTCTGGGGCTTATATTCTGTGCCTAAAGTTTTAGAAGGTGCAGAACGTTTGGTTGACATCGTAGGGCTTCAATGCATTTTAAATGTTACCAGAAAAAACACACAGCGCGAGGACGGAGAACACAGTGCTCTGTGATTGGTCCGTCATCGACCACAAAAGGGTGCCGTGTACAATGTTACGTAGGAAAAGCATATGTTTTTTATATTATATTTATTTATTAATTTGATAGGGAAATTATAATACAGGTACTGAGAAAACAGACACTTTTTTGTGCCCCCACCCAAAAAAAAAATACAAGAAAAATAAACTGAAAATATTTCAAAAAATAATAAAAATAAAATAATAACACTCCCTCCAATCCCCCGTCCTACATTTCAGTCACAGTGGGTAGCAATGTACTGCCTTCCTCTTCACCACAAGCAGATAGAGAATCACGCGAACTGACTAAAAGGAAAAAAAAGTAATAAGAAATATTAAAAATAAAAATAAAAACAACAACAAAAACAAAAAAAGAGTTGAGGTAAGTGGAAAGGTTCATTTTCAACAGTAAGTGTCACATTTATCTTATAGTGTATTTAATTTAGCTATGTAACTAATCACACAGCCCCAGGTCAAGTCAAATTGTTTTGGTGTACCCCTCAGATTATATTACATTTTCTGGAGGGAGTTGACGGCACAGACCACACGGGGGAATTAAAGCTCTATGTATTTATTATATATATATATATATATATATATATATATATATATATATATATATATATATATATATATATATATATATATATATATATATATATATATATATATATATATATATATATATATAAAATAATCAAACAATAATATACTATGGCGTAGTGGGTAGAGCGGCCGTGCCAGAAACCTGAGGGTTGCAGGTTCGCTCCCCGCCTCTTGACATCCAAATCGCTGCCGTTGTGTCCTTGGGCACGACACTTCACCCTTGCCCCCGGTGCCGCTCACACTGGTGAATGAATGATGAATGAGTGATAGGTGGTGGTCGGAGCGGCCGTAGGCGCAAACTGGCAGCCTCGCTTCCGTCAGTCTACCCCAGGGCAGCTGTGGCTACAAATGTAGCTTACCACCACCTGGTGTGAATGAATGATGAGTTCCCACTTCTCTGTGAGCGCTTTGAGTATCTAATAATAGAAAAGTGCGATATAAAATCCAATCCGTTATTATTATTATTATAAATCTAAGAAAAACATGAGGTCCTTAAGCCATAGGGAGGCCTTGGGGGCAAACTGTGATTTCCACTCCAATAAAATCCTTCTACGAGCTAGTGAGGATGCAAAGGCGATACTCTCCCTGAAAGTCTGCTTAATTTTTTGATAGTTTGGTGGAATCCCAAAAATGGTTAATTCTGCACAAGGCGTCAACTTAAAATTGAGTATATCTGCAAGATGTTTAAAAAGCATCTTAACTACTGAGTAAGGCTGGTATTATCAAAAAGATGGCGTTTAAAAAAAATACCTATTTATATTGATGAAATCTGCAATGCACTGAGACTGTGGTAAGTGAGCCTTGATGTGGTGTATTCGTGATAAATGTTGTATTCTTCCAACATTTTGCTTGCTCTTGACTTTTTGTAAGTAATTCTGATGTCCGTTTTTCAGATGTTGTGTCCTTTGAATGATAAAAGATACGTGTTTGTCCACAATAGTGAACAACATTGACTGCGACAACTTCAAAGTGAACGAGGAGAAGAAGGCTCTGGAAGAGGACGATGGCACTGATAGACCTCGGCAGATCCTCCCCTATAGCTCCATGTTCATCTTTGGGCAAACAAACCCGTAAGTCACAAATGAGTAATGACTGCCGTTAAACCATTAGGCAGTCCGTCCTTCATCTACTTTTGTGGTGGTTCCGTTTTAAAGTATACTAATTTATTGACGAAATGATGGGTATACACTAAGGTTGTACGGTATACCGGTATTGGTATAATACCGCGATACTAATGAATCATATTCGGTACTATACCACCTCTAAAAACTACCGGTCCCCCACTCCCCGACGCCGTTTCTGAATGTAAACAAATGCCATGGGCGGATCTACACCTAACATCCACTGTAATGATACAGTACAGGAGCATATCTAGTCGATACTACTATGATTACCTAGACAAATTTTAATGATCCACAAGGGAAATTGTTCTGTTACATTACATTTACATTACATCGATATTCTTTAGAATAACAACATCTATTTTCGTTTTTTTAATTGTTTTATATTATGTTTATAAACTCAGGAAATATGTCCCTGGACACATGAGGACTTTGAATATGACCAATCTATGATCCTGTTACTACTTGGTATTGGATTGATACCTAAATTTGTGGAATCATCCAAAACTAATGTAAAGTATCAAATAAGTGATTATTACTGTGGAGGGAGGTGTAGTCAGCGCTGCCTGCAGGAGAAAAAGTCACCGCCTCTGTCCATGGTGCTGAGAACAGAGTACCATCAGACAGGGGCGTGGCAGTGCTGACGGCGAGACACAGCTGGCAGGTGATTAGATTTCACAGGTGGTACGTGGTAATCTAATCATCTGTTGTCTTTAACAGTAAGCGGCCGGGACCAGGAGGATACGGACGTGACTGAAAAGTCACGTTCTAATAGGAGAGAAAACATTATCATTAAAACCTTGTTGAACCTGCACGCTTGGCTCCGGTGCCGTGTCTGACAGTGGGACCGCTAGGAAGCGACTTCCACAATTACATTTTAACAGAAGTGTAGATAGAATGTGTTAAAGAGAAAATAAGCACATATTAACAGTAAATGAACAAGTTGATTAATAATTCATTTTCTACCACTTGTCCTTAAAGGGGAACATTATCACCAGACCTATGTAAGCGTCAATATATACCTTGATGTTGCAGAAAAAAGACCATATATTTTTTTAACCGATTTCCGAACTCTAAATGGGTGAATTTTGGCGAATTAAACGCCTTTCTAATATTCGCTCTCGGATCGATGACGTCACAACGTGACGTCACATCGGGAAGCAATCCGCCATTTTCTCAAACACCGAGTCAAATCAGCTCTATTATTTTCCGTTTTTTTCGACTGTTTTCCGTACCTTGGAGACATCATGCCTCGTCGGTGTGTTGTCGGAGGGTGTAACAACACGAACAGGGACGGATTCAAGTTGCACCAGTGGCCCAAAGATGCGAAAGTGGCAAGAAATTGGACGTTTGTTCCGCACACTTTACTGACGAAAGCTATGCTACGACAGAGATGGCAAGAATGTGTGGATATCCTGCGACACTCAAAGCAGATGCATTTCCAACGATAAAGTCAAAGAAATCTGCCGCCAGACCCCCATTGAATCTGCCGGAGTGTGTGAGCAATTCAGGGACAAAGGACCTCGGTAGCACGGCAAGCAATGGCGGCAGTTTGTTCCCGCAGACGAGCGAGCTAAACCCCCTGGATGTCTTGGCTCACACCGTCTCTTATGCCACCGAAAATGATCAAGAGAAGAACATCGACCCTAGCTTCCCTGGCCTGCTGACATCAACTCCAAAACTGGACAGATCAGCTTTCAGGAAAAGAGCGCGGATGAGGGTATGTCTACAGAATATATTAATTGATGAAAATTGGGCTGTCTGCACTCTCAAAGTGCATGTTGTTGCCAAATGTATTTCATATGCTGTAAACCTAGTTCATAGTTGTTAGTTTCCTTTAATGCCAAACAAACACATACCAATCGTTGGTTGGAAGGCGATCGCCGAATTCGTCCTCGCTTTCTCCCGTGTCGCTGGCTGTCGTGTCGTTTTCGTCGGTTTCGCTTGCATACGGTTCAAACCGATATGGCTCAATAGCTTCAGTTTCTTCTTCAATTTCGTTTTCGCTACCTGCCTCCACACTACAACCATCCGTTTCAATACATTCGTAATCTGTTGAATCGCTTAAGCCGCTGAAATCCGAGTCTGAATCCGAGCTAATGTCGCTATAGCTTGCTGTTCTTTCCGCCATGTTTGTTTGTGTTGGCTTCACTATGTGACGTCACAGGAAAATGGACGGGTGTATATAATGATGGTTAAAATCAGGCATTTTGAAGCTTTTTTAGGGATATTGCGTGATGGGTAAAATTTTGAAAAAAACTTCGAAAAATATAAAAAGCCACTGGAACTGATTTTCAATGGTTTTAACCCTTCTGAAATGGTGATAATGTTCCCCTTTAATAATTTTGACAAACTAATGGGATGGAAAATGACACAATATGTTACTGCATACGTCAGCAGCTAAATTGGGAGCCTTTGTTTGCTTACTTACTACTAAAAGACAAGTTGTCTTGTATGTTCACTATTTTATTTAAGGACAAACTTGCAATAAGAATCATATGTTTAATGTACCCTAATTTTTGTTGTTAAAATAACGCCAATAATGCAATTTTTTTGTGGTTCTCTTTATTTCGAAAAGTATCAAAATAATTTTGGTACCAGTACCGGTACCAACATATTGGTATCGGGACAACACTAGTAAGAAATTGTTGTATTTTTTGAGTGTTGGTATCACCTTGGGCATGCAACAGTAACCAAATATTTGTACTTTTTTACTTAACAACACTGGCTAGTGTCCCCGCAGAGACAATTAAGAGTGAAATGACTGCATATTCAAAATTACTTCGTATTGATCCAGATATCTCCAGGAAATCAACCACAACGATTGTGATTGGGATGGACGTGCTTATAGTTTGGCTACATGTCGGTTGCGTCTTTGCTTTCACTTCAATTGTGTTTGTGCGGTGCAGGGTGCGGCGGCTGTGTCACTACATAGTCAACCTACGCTACTTTGAAATGTGCATCCTGATGGTCATCACCATGAGCAGCATCGCTTTGGCAGCCGAGGACCCCGTGCACGCCAATGCACCGCGTAACAACGTGAGTCAGGCTAATGCGACCAGCATACACACAAACACCCAAAAGTACAAAAGAAATACACAAGTTGTCAGATGACAAGACAGAATAACTTAGAGCAGTGGTTCTCAAATGGGGGTACGCGTACCCCTGGGGGTACTTGCCAAGGGGTACGTGAGATTTTTTTTAAATATTCTAAAAATAGCAACAATTCAAAAATCCTTTAGAAATATATTTATTGAATAATACTTCAACAAAATATGAATGTAAGTTCATAAACTCAGTGAAGCACAAGCTCAGGTTTCTCACTAAAATGTCTGTCAAAAAGAACTGTGAAAAGAAATGCAACAATTTAATATTCAGTGTTGACAGCTAGATTTTTTGTGGACATGTTCCATAAATATTGATGTTAAAGATTTCTTTTTTTGTGAAGAAATGTTTAGAATTAAGTTCATGAATCCAGATGGATCTCTATTACAATCCCCAAAGAGGGCACTTTAAGTTGATGATTACTTCTATGTGTAGAAATCTTTATTAGGGACCGAGTCCCTTTGGGACAGAAGACCCTACTGAATTTCTAGCGTTTTATTATTATACCGCCGCCTCTTAGAGCTGTAACTTGACCCTATTAACATGCTTCAAAATTTTCCAAATTGGACACACACATCAGGACTAGTGAAAATTGTGATTTAATCAAAAAACCAAACACCAAAACTTAAAATTGCGCTCTAGCGCCCCCTAGGAATAAAACACAGAAAAAACTGCCTGTAACTCCCAGTAGGAATGTCGTAGAGATATGAAACAAAAACCTCTATGGAAGTCTCACTTAGATCTATATTTCATTCACTGACAATTCCCGGCAAAAATCAACAGGAAGTTTGCAATTCCCCCTTCAAAACAAAAGTTGTGTAAAAACAGTCACCTTTTTTCTAACATTATCTCCTCTGAGCCCGTTTGTCGTGTCGGCTTCAAATTAGCACAGGTGAGAGATTGAACCCTTCTGATTAAAAGTTGATGAAAGAGTTTTATTTTCTGCTCCGGTTTGGATTTTATGAGCCCTCAAAGTCGGTCCCGGCCATCACTGCTTGCAGCTTTAATTTATAATTGAATCACTTGTTTATTGGTGGTAGTATTATGTTCTGGGCCTGTTTTGCTGCCAATGGAACTGTTGCTTTACAGAGAGTAAATGGGACAATGAAAAAAGGAGGATTACCTCCAAATTCTTCAGGACAACCTAAAATCATCAGCCCGGAGGTTGGGTCTTGGGTGCAGTTGGGTGTTCCAACAGGACAATGACCCCCAAACACACGTTAAAAGTGGTAAAGGAATGGCTAAATCAGGCTAGAATTAAGGTTTTAGAATGGCCTTCCCAAAAATCTTAAACGTGTGGACAATGCTGAAGAAACAAGGCCATGTCAGAAAACCAACACAATTAGCCGAACTGCACCAATTTTGTCAAGAGGAGTGGTCAAAAATTCAACCAGAAGCTTGTGGATGGCTACCAAAAGCGCCTTTTTGCAGTGAAACTTGCCAAGGGAGATCGCAAAAAGCCGCTGCCTGACCAGGGCTCAGAAAATCTGCAAAGACTCCTCCCTTCCCCACCAAGGACTGTTTTCACTGCTGGACTCTAGAAAGAGGTTCTGCAGCCTCTGAAGCAGAACCTCCAGGTTCTGTAACAGCTTCTTCTCTCAGGCCGTAAGACTCTTAAACGCATCATAATTATCCCCCCAAAATGGATTAACTCGCTGGAATAAAAAAGACAATATAACATACATCCATAAATGTGGACGCATGTGAAAAAGTGCAATATATTTATCTGTACAGTAATCTATTTATTTATTTATATATATTTATTTATTTTATATTTATATTATATATATTTATTTATTTATATATGCACCTTATTGCTTTTTTATCCTGCACTACCATGAGCTTATGTAACAAAATTTCGTTCTTATCTGTACTGTAAAGTTCAAATTTGAATGACAATAAAAACGAAGTCTAAGTCTAAGTAACCAAATATTAACATTGCTGTATGTATACTTTTGACCCAGCAGATTTGGTCACATTTTCAGTAGACCCATAATAAATTCATAAAAGAACCAAACTTCATAAATGTTTTTTTTGTGACCAACAAGTATGTGCTCCAATCACTCTATCGCAAAAAAAATAAGAGTTGTAGAAATGATTGGAAACTCAAGACAGTCATGACATTATGTTCTTTACAAGTGTATGTAAACTTTTGACCACGACTGTATGTGTTGTGTGATTGATTGGGACGAGTCCAGGGTCTATGGCGACCCTAATGAAGACAAGCAGTATCGACATGGATGGAACAACAAGACAAACCCCAAAGTTAGTTTACAGTACAGCCAGTTCAGAAAACCTGCTGTCACTCAAGAATCAACTAGAAGAAAAAAATAAAAATGAAGACCTGACATGTTACATTTTGATAGACAGCAAATTGGTGTACAACATGAATTTGAAGTGAGGCGCATGCATGCTTTTTTTTATGCCAGATTTGTGTGTGTCGGTGCAAAACTGACAGGTCTTGAGGTCTCTGACAGGGCAGGAACAGCACTTTAGCATATTGTTGCAAAACATGTCACACTGTCATTTTACAGGATATTTTCCCAACTCTCTTTTTTTTTTTTTGCAGGTCCTCAAGTATTTGGATTATGTGTTCACTGGTGTGTTCACTTTTGAGATGGTGATTAAGGTGAGGCCTCTGTCAAAATGTTGCCTTTTTTGCTTTGAAGAGCTCCAAGGATAGTTAACATAAATGATTAAACTATGGTCACAGGTACAGTAGATGGTATACAGACAAGACATACCTATTGATACAATACAAAGCTGTAAGAAGATATTCTCTTAGTTGCAGGACAACTATCACAATAAATCACAGAATACACTGAGCCATAATGTAACATCACTCAGTTATGTTGGCGGGAATACAGCAACATATTGATCCCTGCATATCAGCAAATATGACAAGATCTTTTATTCAATGCGACTTGGAGATTATGACACATACTGTTCATATTTGAAAGTTATTAATAATGTAGATCAGGAGTGTCAACCCGTTTTTATTGAGGGCCAACATAGCAATAATTGCTGCCCTCAAAGTGGCACTTTTAACAGTGACTATGAATATAAACACGTAATAGCCTTGTTACACAATTTGCAACATATTTTGAGTTATTATATAGTATAAAATGATTTGTCACATTTATATATATATATATATATATATATATATATATATATATATATATATATATATGTATGTATATATATATATATATATATATATATATGTATATATATATATGTATATGTATATATATATGTATGTATATATATATATATATATATATGCATATGTATATATATATATATATATATATATATATATATATATTTTTTTTTTTTATATATATATATATATATATATTAGGGCTGCAAATTTGATAATCGATTAATCTGTCGATTATTACTTCGATTAATCGATTAATAATCGGATAAAAGAGACAAACTACATTTCTATCCTTTCCAGTATTTTATTGGAAAAAAACAGCATACTGGCACCATACTTATTTTGATCATTGTTTCTCAGCTGTTTGTAAATGTTGCAGTTTATAAATAAAGATTTATAAAAAAAAAAAAAAAAAACGCCTCTGCGCATGCGCATAGCATAGATCCAACGAACCGATGACTAAATTAATCGGCAACTATTTTTATTAGTTCGATTAGTTGTTGCAGCCCTAATGTATATATATATATATATATATATATATATATATATATATACTTTAGTATGGGGAACATATGAACCATTAATTAGTTGCTTATTAACATGCAAATTAGTAACATATTGGCTGTTAATTAGTCATTATTAAGTACTTATTAAGTACTTATTAATGCCTTATTCTGCATGGCCTTATTATACAACCAGTAAACCATCAACTAAGAGTCTTCCCTAACCCTAACCCCAACCCTAACCCTAACCCTAATCCTAACCCTATGTTAATATGCAACTAATTAATGGTGAATATGTTCCCAATACTAAAGTGTTACCATATATATACATATATATACATACTATATATATATATATATATATTAGGGCTGCAAATCTTTGGGTGTCCCACGATTCGATTCAATATCGATTCTTGGGGTCACGATTCAATTATAAATCGATTTTTTCGATTCAACGCGATTCTCGATTAAAAAACGATATTTTCCTGATTCAAAACGATTCTCTATTCATTCAATACATAGGATTTCAGCAGGATCTACCCCAGTCTGCTGACATGCAAGTAGAGTGGTAGTTTTTTGTAAAAAGCTTTTATATTTGTAAAGGACAATGTTTTATCAACTGATTGCAATAATGTAAATTTGTTTTAACTATCAAATTAACCAAAAATATGACTTATTTTATTTTTGTGAAAATATTGGACACAGTGTGTTGTCAAGCTTATTAGACGCGATGCAAGTGTAAGCTACTGTGTCTAATGATAATGTCAATGAGGGATTTTTAATCACTGCTATGTTGAAATTGTAACTAATATTGATACTGTTGTTGATAATATTCATTTTTGTTTCACTACTTTTGGATTGTTCTGTGTCGTGTTTGTGTCTCCTCTCAATTGCTCTGTTTATTGCAGTTCTGAGTGTTGCTGGGTCGGGTTTAGTTTTGGAATTGGATTGCATTGTTATGGTATTGATGTGTATTGTTTTGTTGGATTGATTAATTTAAAAAAAAAAAAAAAAGAAAAAAAGAAAAAAAAAAAGAAGAAATAAATAAATAAAAAAATCGATTTTTTAAAAATGAGAATTGATTCTGAATCGCACAACGTGAGAATCGCGATTGAAATTTGAATCCATTTTTTCCCACACCCCTAATATATATATATATGAAATATATATATATATATAATAAATATATGTATTCAAAATTTATTAACTTGTTTTTGATGTGGTTTTATTTAGAAACATTTATTAACCCAACTTTTCTCTGAATGGTACATTTTTTGTGGCTCCCATAAACAGGTGGTTTGACTGTATATGTGTTTCTTTCTACAATAATTCTGTTTATTCCCAAGATGATTGACTTAGGACTTCTCCTCCACCCTGGTGCCTATTTCCGTGACCTGTGGAACATTCTCGACTTTATTGTGGTCAGTGGAGCTCTTGTGGCCTTCGCCTGCTCGTAAGTTCACTTCTTTTAGTGCTCTTGTTTTGTTTTCTTTGGCTTTTGGCGGCGTGGCTCGGGTGGTAGAGCGGCCGCGCCAGCAACTCGAGGGGTGTAGGTTCGATCCCAGCTTCCGCCATCCTAGTCACGTCCTTGGGCAAGACACTTCACCCTTGCTCCTGATGGGTCGTGATTAGCCACTCCCGCCATCAGTGTGTGAATGTGTGTGTGTGAATGTGGAAATAGTGTCAAAGTGCTTTGTGTACCTTGAAGTTAGAAAAGCGCTTTACAAGTATAATCCATTTACCATTTGGGTATGTTGGAACTTAACAAAACATTACCAAACACCGTGGTAAAATATTGATACAGTAGTGGAACCCGCTTATGTCGACAATCTGTCTGTTAACCAACTCATCAAGACCTGGGGCCTCATGTAATTAGACTCGCGTGGATTTCTTGATACAAAACAAACGGTGTACGCTCAAATTCAGAAAATGTTGTACGCACATAAAAATTCAGATGTACCAGAGTGTGTGCACCCATTAATCCAAGCACATTTATTTTGTGCATCCCAACCAATAAATGTGGGATTGAGTGCCCCTGTCCACGTCCCCATTTAAATACGCAAATCATACTTAAATTATCAATGCGGGGATGCTTCCTGCTGAAGTAAAGGCGCGCCAAAATATACCGTATTTTCCGGACTATAAGGCGCACCTAAAATCCTTTTTTCCCCCCTCAAAACTCGACAGTGCGCCTTATAACCCGGTGCGCCTAAAGTAAGGAATAAGTTTGGTTGAGTTTATCCACCTCAAAACTATTTTATTTGGTACATGGTGTAATGATAAGTGTGACCAGTAGATGGCAGTCAAACATAAGAGATAAGTGTAGGCTGCACTATGATGGGTCTCAAGTAAACAACACCAACATGTTATGTGTTCCGGTGAAAATATAGAACATTACACACGGCGCTCAAAAATCTATCATAATGTTTTAGTACGACTTTGGTAAGTTTTCATAGCTTACCAAATCCGCACCGCTTGAAGGATTGTCGGCGCATTAAACATACGAGTATTGTTATGGTGTGTCTATAAGGTAAGACATATTATCTGGCGTTTTGTTTCGTGATATTATGCAAAAGCAACTTTTCTTGTTGTTGATGTGTATTTGGGATCTGCATAAGTCCTGAAAAAATGCGCGCTTAGTCCCTGACAACACGTAGTCGATAAGTTTCTTCTTTGTCTCTATCTTCTTGTTATGGGACATTCATCCTCCGCTGTTGCCATTTCTAATATAAAGTAGTGTAAAGTTCTTACTTATATCTGTCAGTAAACCTGCCATGAAAGCGCTAAAACATACCGGTGTAGTGAGTTTACATTATTCACCCAAGTAACTTTAGTTTTTAAGAGTTCCGGTTCGGACATTTTTTCACGGGACACATTTCCGGTGTGGTTATTTTCCGGATGAGGAGACGCTGCTCCGTTATTGATTTAAGTAAAGTCTGAGTGTCATTAAAACAGTTAGCTCCATCTTTTGACACTTCTTCCACTCCCGTCCTTGCACGCTACACCGCTACAACAAAGATGACGGAGAAACGACGCTGTTGAAGGTGAGCCACGTAAATAAGACCGCCCGCAGAACGGCGCATCAGGAAGCGACTGTCAGAAAGCGGCTTGAAGATGATCTGTAAAAGATAATCTATGCAACCTTTTGACCAAAAAAACACCATTACATGTTATGTAGACCACAAGAAAGTATAAAGACTTGAGCGTTTTTTCCTAAAAAAAAATCATATAAATCCAATGAATATATTTTAAAATATGACTGTGGAAGTCGCCTTCCAGTGGGTCCTCCAGACCACCAAGCCCGTTTCATGGTGCTATACCGTTTTATTTTTCAATAACAGGCTGTCAGTTGCTTTCCAGCAATTGTTTTTTTGGCTTTGACAGGCACGCTCTCTCTCTCACGCCAGCTCCCCACCTCTTCTCCCCGGCTGCTGCTTAAACAGAGCGACAGGTGATTAGATAATAAGGCCCACCTGGGCCATCTACGCACCTGTCGCTGACTTTGAGGCCTGTCCTGGCACACCCCGCTTCGCTGCAGGCTCGCAGGCCACGCCACCCCCTCCACAATGACCACAAAATACATTTTACAGAGAATAATGGTCGTTTTACATGCAGCAAACAAAGTGAAACACATATAAATGATGAATGAAATGTATGAATGAAACATTTAACTTCATTTTTACCTTGATACTTTGCTATAATGTTTCTCACCTTTTTTTCGAAGTGCTGGCACTCACAACTTTATTTGGCGCCGTTGAGGATTATTTTGCTGTCGTACTACCGTAATAAAAAAAAAGTGCAAAGACTTGCGGTCCTAAGGGTGTTCATTAGCAAAAAACTACAGAGTTACTCAGTGATGACCAAAACAGTTTTGCAGTAAAGACATGTTACAAACAAAGAATTTAAAAACTCCACAAGACTCAGTCACCAACTTGTGGGATTTTTTTTAGCCTCTGAAGGTCTTAGTGGCCACATGCGTGGACAGCCCCTTTTAGCTCTTATATCCCAAATTGTGTACACTACTGAATTGGGGTCTTATGGCCACTAATGTGGACACTTATACTGCCATCTGGTGGTGTCAGAAGAGTATAACATACAATGGAATTTGGGAAAAAAAAAAGTAAAAATAAGAATTAGCATGTCACTAAACATGAAGTACACGTTTGTGTACTTATGGACTAAGTACATCATATTAAAAGATGATTTTTAGTTTTTATTCTATTTAGGGTCCAATAAGTCCAAATAGCAAAGAGAAATAAAAAAAACATGTAAACAAACAGCTTGGGCCTTAAGAGGTTAGGGTATAGATTTTGCGGAATGATTCGCAAATCGATTAGTTTTGTTAGACTTGGACTTAGACTTAGACTTAGACAAACTGGTGATCCACAAGGGAAATTGTTCCACACAGTAGCTCAGTTACAAAGGATGGAAAGGATAATTGGTGACTAAATTGGTGACCGTATGATAACTGAGATGTTAGAGTCATAGACATATGAAGTCCGACTGTATTTCACATGTTTTTATTATTACACAACTCCTCACAGTTTCTCACTTGTGTGATCTTCTTGATTCTGCTTCCTGTCGCTATGCTTCTCTTTTTATCCTTAACAGCATTTTTTTTGTGTCTTTTATGTGTTTCTGACTGTTTGTCTCCGACCTTCTTTCTTCCTGTCTTCTTCTTCTGCCTCGGATTGCTTTCAGGAGCCTAATGGGGTAATAATGCCTGCACTTTCTGTCACTCTATCTTTTATGTTCTGCCTGTCCTGTTTGGACATTCAGTTTGTCTTTCCTGCTCATTGTTTGCGGATTTGATCAATTTATGGCCTAAAGCTGAATATATTTGTGTTCATGTCGTACAGGTGCGGGCTTAAATACTGAAATTGTCTGTCTTATGTTTGAATATCATCACAATTTGACTCGTATAAGTGTAATTAACCACTTATTTAATCATGACTTATAGCTCATAATACATTGAATAAGCAATGAAACATCAATTTTAAAAGCCCAGGCTTATTTTTAATATCATAAAAGGATCAGCAGCAGTGGTGTCAAGATAAAACTTTTTCATTTGCAAATCTGCAAATCCCTAATTTAATTATAGACTAGTGTCAGAAGCCGACTAAAGGAATGCTGACATTTATGCAGAGAGTGACATCTTATAATAAAGTCATATTTTATTCACTTTTAGTTGCAGTTTTGATGATGTAGTCCAGCAGTCCTCAACTAAAGGACGAGGGTTCAAATCCCATACAGGCTAAACGGTAACATGTATTATATGTTGTGTGGATGCATACAAGCATTTATGCAACAACAACCGCGGGTTTCCACTTGATGCAGAAAGGCTGCTGAAATTTAGTATTTAATTTTGAATCAGTGTGGGTGCATACAGGCGTTTATGCAACAACAACCGCGGGTTTCCACTTGATGCAGAACGGCTGCTGAAATTTGGTATTTAATTTTGAATCAGCCTCAGCAGACAGTGACATCTTATAATAAAGTCAGATTTTATTCACTTTTAGTTGCAGTTTTGATGATGTAGTCCAGCAGTCCTCAACTAGCGACCTGTCAAAAGTTTTCATTTGCACTGACAAAGTGTACAGTTTTGCAGAAAACTGCTCATAATGGAGGAAGTACATTGTGAGAAAATGTAAAATGTAAAAAGATGTCTGCTCTATGAGCCAAAGGACGATGGTTCAAATCCCATACAGGCTAAACGGTAACATGTATTATATGTCGTGTGGATGCATACAAGCGTTTATGCAACAACAACCGCGGGTTTCCACTTGATGCAGAACGGCTGCTGAAATTTGGTATTTAATTTTGAATCAGCCTGTCTTCATACATTTGTGTCAACGAGGTGAAATTATGTCTGAAAACGTTTGACAAGTCGACATAATGTCCAGTCCCGCTCATTAGGATGTTTCAAAGTGTTGAATACAATCCACATTGAACAAGGAATATTTTATTTTGAAAGTAAACCGGATAATTTATTTGTTTAACACGGGCATATTTTAACAAATTGAATGGATTTGAAATACACTGTGTTCCAAATTATTATGCAAAGTACATTTTATTCAAATTTACATAAAAAGTTGATGCAAATATCAGTCAGTATAATTTTCAAGTCATCAGCCGTTAGAGTTTAATTCAAATTTCATTGAACAAATCTCAAAATGTTGACAGTATTTTTACAATAAATAAATCCAAATAAAAAACTCAAAGTTCACTGTTCCAAATTATTAAACATAACAGCGTTTCAAGACATTTTATAGGCTGTAAAGTACTCAAAATGGTCACATGTTGAATTTGTAGCATTGTAAGACCATATAAATTTAAATATTTTTGATTGAAATAACTTTTGGTGAAACAGGCTGAGTTATACTGTATGTTAATATAGGACCCTTTGTTTGATATCACTTTCATAAGCCTTGCATCCATTGAACTTGTGAGTTCTTGGACAGTTTCAGCTTTAATTTCAGAATAGCGTCCGAGAGCTGCTGCTTGGATATGAACTGTCTCCAACCCTCATAGATCTTTTGCTTGGTGATGCTCCTGAGGTTCTCAATAGGGTTGAGGTCAGGTATGGTTCTTCTTTTTGTACCATGGAAGAAAGTGGCCAGTCAGAAACTCTACATGCTTTGCAGAGGTCATTTTCACCTGTCGTCTGCTTAATAATGTAGAACATCACTTTTAAGCAGTTTTCCTTTGATTGGGCTCACCTGGGAGACTATTTATCGCAGGTGTCTGAGGTTGATGTCAATGATCTACAGAGCCTTGAGACACAATACCATCCATGAGTTTTAATGGAACAACAAAAAAATTTTTTGACTGTTAAATCCAATTTGCATAATAATTTGGAACACAATGTATAAAAGCTCTGCATATATTTAGTGCTAGAATGACACATTGAGTTGAATAAAAACGAAAATAATCTGCCGCCGTTTTGCTGCCTTTTCGCATTCAGTGGAAATCCGGCCTTACGACTCTAACCCAAAAATGCCCACATTTCCAGGAATTCTTAATTTCCCTGTACATTTTCTCCTATTCAAAATGACACATCGACATTTCCCGATTCTCAATTGAGTCAAAACATTCCATCATTAAAACATTCCCTCATCAACACATTCCACTCGTCCTTGAAATTCCAACTACCGTATTTTACCGGCTATAGAGCGCAGTTGTATTTAAGCCGCACCCACCAAATTTTAGAAGTAAATAATCTATTTTGTTATTTATTATTATTATTATTATTATTTATTATATTTATTATAATTACTATATTTATTACATTTATTATAATTATTATATTTATTATATTACTATTACTATTATTATTATTATTATTTATTATTATTATTATTAGCCGGACCGGACTATAAGCTGCAGATATGTACCGGTACGAAATATTTTGTAAATGTTTACCTTAAAGGTGCTGTTTGCAACTTCCGCACAGTAAGATTTTTCAAAGCAAAAAATAAATAGCGAGAACACCTCCGGCTAGATAATGATGCCATTGTAAGTTAATATTATTAACATAGACACTTGTAAACATGTTAGCATATTTGCTAATGCTAACAACAGTAGCTTGATTACATTACAATAGCTACTACAAAAAAGTATTAAAACAGTCCTACAGAGAGCACACATGGGATGGTTTAGTAAATATGAATTGTTTTAGTTGTATTGTTAAACTTAAAAACATATCTGAAGAATCATTTCGAGCAGAAACGCTATCAACGGTTTTACTTCCAGTTAAAGGCATGGAACAGGAAGTACATTTTCAACCTGCAGCGCCTGTATTGAGCAAACTTGTTCAAAAGATTGCGCCATAGCAGAAACAATAACTCACCTTTTCAGTGTCGCTGCCAGTGTAAAATGAAAACTATTTGTTGAATACAAAACATCATGGCGGTTAGCAAAGACAAATCCATAAATTAGCCGCGCCGTTTTATAAGCAGCAGGGTTCAAAGCATTGGAAAAAAAAGTAGCAGCTTATAGTTTGGAAAATCCGGTAACAATTATTTTTTTAAAGATCCAAAAATTCCCACTTTTCCAGGAATTCATACTTTTAAGACCACCGTTTCAACCTTTTTTTTTTCTTCTTTCGTCTACTTCTCCCACATTTCGTATTGAATTTCAACCTTTTCACCATAAAAACTTATACTTATTCAAGACATTTAGGTTATTTATTTTTAATGCCCCAAAATTGCCTGATTTTCCCAGAATTTCCGACTTTTCCATAACACTTATTCTCCATCAAAAAAGTGTTACCACTTCCCTACTTTACAACCGATTCACACAATTCCGAAGTCAGAATGCTCCTTATAAATGTTAGTCCATTTCTAGCATGCTAACTTCAGTTCAGTTCAGTTCAGTTTCAGTTTATTTCGAACATGCGTACAATACAATGTCACGCACCACACAATTCCAGTTGTTTCATTACAGCACGTCCGAAAAGGAGTAGGAAGAAGCAGATCTTATTTAATCCTACCCCTTTTCACACCATATCAATTTTATCCAAGTTCCTTGTTCTCTGTAACAGAACAGTGAACAAACAAGTAATAAATACATACTATACCATAGTAAGCAAATACATATTAAATACATAAATACTAACTTTAATACTAGCATGTAGGTATACACCTGGTTTAGAGTCATATAGTTTGGTACAAATTAGTAGTACCGTATTTTTCGGACTATAAGTCGCAGTTTTTTTCATAGTTTGGCCGGGCTCCAGTGCGACTTATATATGTTTTTTTCCTTCTTTATTATGCATTTTCGGCAGGTGCAACTTATACTCCGGTGTGACTTATACTCCAAAAAATACGGTAGTATTAGTATGTTAACATTAGCCTGCTAACTTTTTAAACAATTACAAAGTATGCACCCCACTGTCAAATATGTTGTGACTTTAAGCATGTTAACTTTTAGCATACTGGGGTAATTTTGCAGGTATACGCCACAAACTGTGGGTAAATATTTGGTTACCTGACAAATACTAAATTGTGAGGATGCTATCTTTTTTGCTCATTTTGTTTGTACACAGACAAAAGTCATATACCGTATTTTTCAGATTATAAATCACAGTATTTTTCATAGTTTGGGGGTGTGACTTATACTCTGGAGCGATTTATGTGTGAAATTATTAACACATTACCGTAGAATATCAAATAATATTATTTATCTCATTCACGTAAGAGACTAGGCGTATATCAGCATGTTTTCAGTTGGTTATTTATGCGTCATATAACGTACACTTATTCAGCCTATTGTTCACTATTCTTTATTAGGGACCGAGTCCCTTTGGGACAGAGGACCCTATTGTATTTCTAGCGTTTTATTATTATACCGCCGCCTCTTTGAGCTGTAATTTGACCCCCTTAGCATGTTTCAAAAGTCACCAAATTGGACACTCACATCAGGACTGGTAAAAATGTTGATCTAATCAAAAAAACAAACCCCAAAACTCAAAATTGCACCCCTAGGAAGAAAACACAGACAAATCTGCCTGTAACTCCCAGTAGGAATGTCGTAGAGACATGAAACAAAAACCTCTATGTAGGTCTCACTTAGACCTATATTTCATACATTGACAACCCCCAGCAAAAATCAACAGGAAGTTTGCAATTCCCCCTTCAAAACAAAAGTTGTGTAAAAACAGTCACCTTTTTTCAAACATTATCTCCTCTGAGCGCGTTTGTCGTGTCGGTTTCAAATTAGCACAGGAGAGAGATTGAACCCTTCTGATTAAAAGTTGAAGAAAGAGTCTTAATTACTGCTCCGGTTTGGATTTTATGAGCCCTCAAAGTCGGTCCCGTCCATCGCTGCTTGCAGCTTTAATTTATTTTAAATTGCCTTTCAAATGTCTATTCTTGGTGTTGGATTTTATCAAATAAATTTCCCCCCAAAATGCGACTTATACTCTAGTGCGATTTATATATGTTTTTTTCCTTCTTTATTATGCATTTTCGGCCGGTGCGACTTATACTCCGGAGCGACTTATAATCCGAAAAATACGGTATTGCTTAATTTCCAAAGGCAATTTGGTTAGTTTTTATTAAAACTTCTGTATTTTCCTTATGATAATTATATCATGTTTATGTATGTTTTGTTTATATTTTGGACAAATGTAATTTTCGGACACCTGGTGTAGTCTTCATCCGTAATCGTACTCATCTTCTTACAGTTTGTCACTGTTTTTTAAACCATTATATTTTTGTCATTTAAAAACTACTTTTTCAAAGTTTGACACACCACTTGTATCGCCACACCTAAACAACGTCCACTCAAACTATGTTGCCGAGTTGTACTTCTTTGCATCCACTTGCTATACTTTGCCTTTTGTGTTAACGCATTCTGTGTGTTTGTCTGCTTATCATTGCTTTTTCTAATCAGATCGCAACAAAGCGTGGCCAGGTGGGAACTGTCCTTATCTCCCTTTTGCCTGATCACACTCTTTTCCCCCCATCATTCCCACATATGAAGCAGAGAAAAGCTTCTCTATCAACCTCTTTAGACACGTTTGTTGACCTCCGTCCAAAGGTGCTCGGGATATGACCGTGTGTCCCTTCTTCCCTTGTAGAAAAGTAGCACCCCGTCCCAATATTGGGACAGCTGGATAAGAAGACAATATTGGGAACTCCATTGCAATAGCTTTCAGAAGATCAACATGCAGTCGTTAGTGGTTCAATATACAAAATTAGGACATGTCTTCATATTATAACTATTGAACTTGGTCAAATATTAATTATGCTACAATGCATAAAAAACTGAATAGCAAATAATTTGGTGTCACTATCATATCGTTATGTTAACTATCAATTTCTGCATTAAATATTGGCTACGTTTTAACATGTATATCCCATAAGAACATAACCTTTTCAAATGCTTCCTTTACTGCTTTGTGCATGACTAGACCTCATGAATCCTTGAAGTGACACACCGGAAACGTTTTAGATTAGATCGAACTTTATTGATCCCCTGGAAGTGTGCCCTTGGGGAAATGAAGGTTCCAATAGAAGGAACACAATATATATGGTGTATTAATCAGTATTAAAGACAGTGACAATAGCAGCTAAACCACAAAGAATAAACAGATATAAATAGAATAAAATGAACAAAGTATGAATAAACTACTGATAAAACAAAATTTGGTGTGATAGTCAAGTGACTATAGTATCACTGAACTGAGTTTGTGATTTTTGCCTTTAAAATGTTGATCAGGATTACAATCCGAATAAAACACAGGACAAAGATTTCAGGCAAACGAAAAACACATTTTTATAAACAAACAATTCAACAAAATACTGCAATTATTAATATTAAATACTATTGTTAAATAATCACTGCAATTATTAATATTAAATACTATTGTTAAATAATCATTGCAAAATAGGTAAACACAAGCAGAAACTGCTAATAGCTTTAATTCAAATCCTTTGGCGTTTTGCCCCTTAAGTTGTCATGTGTCAAAGCATTTCCAGTTAGCAATTCTACTACTTTAATACTACTTGAAATGTTTATGTCAAACTAATTAACATTTATTAACACATGAACACACTCACACAAATACCAAAAAATTGGTACCGTTAAGTACTAGTAGCAAAGTAAAATCCATAAATTAGCTGCACCGTTTTATAAGCCGCAGGTATCAAAGCATTGGAAAAAAGTAGCATCTTATAGTTTGGAAAATCCGGTAACTATTTTTTTTTTAAAGTTCCAAAAATTCCCACTTTTCCAGGAATTCATACTTTTAAAGACCACTTTTGTTTTTCTTTTGACGACGACTCCTCACACATTTCGTATTCAATTTCAACCTTTCACCATAAAAATACAAATTTAGGTTATCTAAAATTTACTGATTTCTCAGAATTTCCGACTTTTCCACAACACTTATTCCGTACCAAAAAGTGTTACTACTTCACTACTTTACAACTGATTCACACCATCCCGAAGTCAAAATGCTCCTTAAAAATGTTAGTCAATTGCTAGCATGCTAATTTTAACACTAGCATGTAGCTTAGAGTCATATAGTTTGGTACTTGGTTAGCAAATTAGTAGTAATATTAGTATGTTAACATTAGCCTGCTAGCTTTATAACTAATTTAGTAGGTATGCCTCGTAAGTTAACATTAGCCTGCTAACTTTTTAAACAATTTACTAAGTATGCACCGCAGAGTCAAATATGTTGTAACTTTAAGCATGTTAACTTTTAGCATACTAGGGTAATTTTGCAGGTATACACCACATACTGTTAAACAAAACAATTCAACAAAATACTGCAGTTATTAATATTACATACTATTGTTAAATAATAATAAATAATAATGGCAAAATAAGTAAACAAAAGCAAAAAAAAATACTAATAGCTTTAATTCTAATCCTTTGGAGTTTTGCTCCTTAAATTGTCATGTGTCAAAGCATTTGTAATTAGCACTTCTACTACTTTAAAAAGGTGTCAATTAGGTATGGGAATTGAATTGAGTACGTCAATACTACCGGGTACCGATTCAGGTAAAATTAAACGGAACTATATTTCGATAGCTTTGTTGCACCTGACATCACGTCCAGTTGCAAACAGGCATATTCCATCAGCGCACTGCTAAATGTGATATTTAACAGATTTAATTTTAATGTCAAACTAATTACCATTTGTTAACACATGAACACACACACAAATACCAAAAATTGGTACCGTTAAGAACCGGTATCAATTTGTAGGTACCTGGAATTGAAAAGTATGAAAGGTACAATCGCTAGTGCCAATATTATTATTATTATTATGATGATTATTATTAAAATTCAACTGTTCTTCATATTTTTTTTTTAATTAACTCATAGATATAGATACCATGCTACTACTTCCAGCCTTAAAATTGCTATAAAAAGCACAAATAGAAGAAGCCACTCAATTCCACTGTTTCAATTATTTTAAAAAGATATATGAATATTATGTTCTTCTGTTCAATTCAAAGTGCAATTGCAATATTAGGGGTTAAAAAGTGTAAAGAGTGTCAAATACCCAACAATTCTTCGGACATTCAATTGATCGCAAATGGACTGTTCAGGTTGTCTCAGAAGACGTTCCAAGCAGGGTTCATCACGTTATGCTTACAGACTTAGACTAGACAGATCTAGTCGTAATGTTTGGTGCAGGATTTAAAGGATTTGGGTAATGGGGGATGGATTCACCCTTGTTAGCGTACTATTTAGTTGCATCAATAGTCAAGTAGCCAACTGACACCAAAGATGTCATGACTTACCTCTAAGAGAAACAGCATTCTTGACTCTGTTCTTTTTATAATTTGGACTGGGAAGGTGGTGGTAAGAAAGGTGAGTAAGGTAAGCCACCTACGTCAAGGTTGGAAGAACCATCCCTGAACAGAGGAGGGGGGTCTGCGACACCACCTATCTCCCACATACAACAGTGTCCTTTCACCCATCCCTTAACTCATTTTCATTGAGGGGCCACATCGCAGTTATGGCTACTCTCAGAGGGCTGCTTTTAATAGTGAGTAATAAATAAATATTAATAAATAAGGATGATATTTTTACGCAATTGCTTATGCATTTGGTCAGTATATGTTTTCCGTACTTTGTAAAAAATAAAAATGTAGACCGGCAGCTCAGTCAGAATTTTATCGTACAATTTACCGTTTTTTTGTTGTTTTTTTAACAGCAGATTACTGTAAATCAGGGGTGTCAAACGTACGGCCCGAGGGCCGGATCAGGTTCGTGAACAGGTTTTATCCGGTCCGCGGGATGAGTTTGCTAAGTATAAAAATGTACCTGAAATTTTTGAATGAAAGAAACAGCTGTTCTAAATGCGTCCACTGGATGTCGCAATAGCAATTATTTGTATCTTTGTAGATGATGCTACATATGTACAAAATAAACCACATGATGTTAGTACATCAGTCGAGGAAAATTATCAAACTACATAAATAATATCCTGTAATTTGATTTTGATATAATTTATTTTTATCTTGATAAATTGAAAATTAACACCAATAAGTTTATTATTATCACATAATTTATTCCGAAAAAATAAATAACGACAAAGTATATATTTGAATAACTGCAACATGTAATTAAAAAAAACAAAACAACAACATTATGATTTTTACACTTTCAGAATGTACTTGTTATATTTTTAAACAAAGAAAACAATCTGAAGTTGTCTTTATTTGTAAATTATCGTGCCGTGATTTTACCAGTCCGGCCCACTTGGGAGTAGATTTTTCTCCATGTGGCCCCCGATCTACAATGAGTTTGACACCCCTGCTGTAAATGGAAAAAGGGTACTAGCATATTTTACGGTCAAATTCTGGTGACAGATTACTGTAAAATCTACGGTTGTTGCGTTTTTAAATAGACAAATGTTACCACTGTTTTCTTTTAGGGTAAAATTCTGGCGACTGGACAGCCAGTGTTTTTTTTTTGTTTTGTTTTTCAAATATATAGTTATTTTTAAACAATGTACAATTTAATGGACAATTTGCTTTGAAATCATAAGTCAGATATTTATTTTTATTCCAACAAAAAAAGTGTGTAATGCATGATAATATAATGTGTTAGATTATTAGGAAACACGAAACTAACTTTCCAACCTAAACTCATACACATTATGACATTATTAATGTCAAAAACATTATTATTACAGATTCATACAAATATTTAAGCATCTATTTTCATTTTAGGAAAGAAACATTTAATTTGTTACTTCATATATGATTGCATAACAATATGTGCAATTGCATGCATTACATGTATTTTCTTTTACATGTAACAAAAAATACTTTTAAAGTACTTTATTGACGCCTATTGTTTCCAGGCTGTGGAGGGGGGCGTGGCCTGCGGACCTGCAACGAAACTGGGTGTGCCAGGACCGGCTGCGAGATCAGCGAAAGGTGCGTAGAAGGCCTACCTGGGCCTGCTTATCTAATCACCTGTCGCTCTGTTAAAAGGCAGAGAGAGGTGTTGGAGTTGGAGCAAGAGCGAGAGTAAAGCGGAGACAGACAATTTGCAAATTGTGGAGGTTTCTCTTCTCCAGGGGGTTCCTCGGACCACCAAGCACTGACATGACTGCCCGGATCAGGATTACAAAACTGTTTTATTTTCTAATACAGTGTCTCTGTGCTTTTCAGCAATTGTCTTGTCTTCGCTCTCTCGCTCTTGCTCCTACTCCAACACCTCTCTCATCCCCGGCTGCTGCCTTTTAACAGAGCGACAGATGATTAGATAACCAGGCCCGGGTGTGCCATCTACGCACCTGTCACTGATCTCGCAGCCGGTCCTGGCACACCCCATTTCGTTGCAGGTCCGCAGGCCACGCCCCCCTCCACACAGGCTTTCGCGGGCCACATTAGATGATGTGGCGGGTTTGACACCTCTGCCTTAGTGACTCAAAATGTTTGCCTTTAACAAACAACAGGAACTAAGCAATTTTAGGTTCTAGTTGACCCCCTTGAGCCCTTCATATAACTGAATATGACCTTAACAAGGGTGAATCCTCCTTTGCATCTTAATACTGCAATGCTAACAAGATTTGTTTCCATCCTGGTGACTGTTGTTGTGCTGACAGAGGTCACGCTGCTTTGCATCTTAACAGCTGCCGATTCATGCCACGATACTGCAACGCTAACAAGGATGTTTCTATCCAAGCGACCGCTGTTGTGCTGCCAGACGTCCCATTTCTTTGCGTCTTAACAGCAGTTTTTCTGCTACAATAGAGCGAAACCATTCTTGTTGGGGATAATATGGACCCTGCACCAAGATCTCAAGACTTGATCTGTCATACCTAAATCTGTGAGCATGAACCGATGAAGCCTGCTGAGATGCAAAACATCTTCGAAGACAAACTGAACAGTTGACTTGCGATCCATTCAACGCCCTGAGAATACAAAGACCCGATGAACGGCAATATTCACAGGCAATAAGTAACAATGTGACTTAAAGGCCTACTGAAATGCGATTTTCTTATTTAAACGGGGATAGCAGGTCCATTCTATGTGTCATACTTGATCATTTCGCGATATTGCCATATTTTTGCTGAAAGGATTTAGTAGAGAACATCGACGATAAAGTTCGCAGCTTTTGGTCGCTGATAAAAAAGCCTTGCCTGTACCGGAAGTATCAGACGAGTAGCGTGACATCACAGGTTGTGGAGCTCCTCACATCCGCACATTGTTTACAATCATGGCCACCAGCTGCGAGAGCGATTCGGACCGAGAATGCGACGATTTCCCCATTAATTTGAGCGAGGATGAAAGATTTGTGGATGAGGAAAGTGAAAGTGAAGGACTAGAGGGCAGTGGGAGCGATTCAGATAGGGAAGATGCAGTGAGAGGCGGGTGGGACCTGATATTCAGCTGGGAATGACTAAAACAGTAAATAAACACAAGACATATATATACTTATTAGCCACAACACAACCAGGCTTATATTTAATATGCCACAAATTAATCCCGCATAACAAACACCTCCCCCCTCCCGTCCATATAACCCGCCAATACAACTCCAACACCTGCACAACACACTCAATCCCACAGCCCAAAGTACCGTTCACCTCCCCAAAGTTCATACAGCACATATATTTCCCCAAAGTCCCCAAAGTTACGTACGTGACATGCACATAGTGGCACGCACGTACGGGCAAGCGATCAAATGTTTGGAAGCCGCAGCTGCATGCGTACTCACGGTACCGTGTCTGCGTATCCAACTCAAAGTCCTCCTGGTAAGAGTCTCTGTTGTCCCAGTTCTCCACAGGCCAATGGTAAAGCTTTACTGTCATCTTTCGGGAATATAAACAATGAAACACCGGCCGTGTTTGTGTTGCTGATTTTGGCCGCAATACACCGCTTCCCACCTACAGCTTTCTTCTTTGCTGTCTCCATTGTTCATTGAACAAATTGCAAATGATTCACCAACACAGATGTCCAGAATACTGTGGAATTTTGCGATGAAAACAGACGACTTAATAGCTGGCCACCATGCTATCCCAAAATGTCCTTTACAATCTGCGACGTCACGCGCTGATGTCATCATACCGAGACGTTCTCAGCAGGATATTTCGCGCAAAATTTAAAATTGCACTTTAGTAAACTAACCCGTATTGGCATGTGTTGCAATGTTAAGATTTCATCATTGATATATAAACTATCAGACTGCGTGGTCGGTAGTAGTGGGTTTCAGTAGGCCTTTAAAACCAGTGGTTTTAAAAATATAACCACAGTGTTACACTTTATATATGTTGGTTCTTGTCAGGATCCGTGGCCCGGATCATGTTTTGGTTAGTTATGTTCTGTTAGTTTTGGACTCCCTTAGTTCCTGTTGTGTGCACTCCTGGGTTTATTTTGGTCACCATGGGGATTAATTGGGTTCACCTGCCTCTGGTTAGTGGTCCCACGCTCAGTTGCTGTCAACCACTAATCAGAGAGCTTTTTATTCACCTTGCTTGCCACGCTCAGGCTGGCGTCCTTGTTTGCGAATGCAACAGTTACGTTGAGTATTCCCTCTTTTCTTGACTTCTAGTTCATGTGCTAACCTTCGCCATAGCTCCCATGCTATCAGAACGCGTTTTGGTATTCTTGTGTTTTGCATGATTTATGGACAATAAATCATTCCTTTATCATAAATCACGCTTTCGTCCGGAGTTTTCCGTCTGCATTCCTGGGAGAACGACCCCGCGTAAAGATGCGACCCCGACGTGACAGAAGGAAGCCAGCCAGAGCGTGGCGAGCAAGGTGAATAAAAAGCTCTCTGATTAGTGGTTGACAGCAGCTGAGCGTGGGACCACTAACCAGAAGCAGGTGAACCCAATTAATCCCCATGGTGACCAAAATAAACCCAGGAGTGCACACAACAGGAACTAACAGAACATAACTAACCAAAACATGATCCGGACCACGGATCCTGACAGTTCTTATGGGATAATTGTATTGTAAGTAGCAAATAATAATGCTCCAGAGGATAATTACATGTTAAAAATCCGACTCAATACATGACCAACCTGATTTGTATTAACGATTATTCAAATTACCTCTTGGAAAATTTATAAGAAAGCTTCCCTGAGTGGATGTCAACTCAGAAATTGTTGCCACTCTCAGAAAGAGTGGTAATGGCCTCACGCACCCGCCTGAACTCTTTCAGCAAACACTGCTGACCTTCTGAACGCTATTACGAAATTGTGGTTGCCATCTCGGTGGGTTGAAGTCCTTCAATAACGAGAGCTGGCGTTGTCTTTTCAGCTTGCATGCCCAGGTAGTCGAGTTACGTGAGCATGCGAGGTGCATGTCGTTTTGGCTAGACTGTAACCAAGCGGAACCATCCTTTGAGCCGTCCTACCCTGTCTACTCATGTTTGAACAGCACCCAGAACTAGGTCACAAATTCTTTTTGTCAAGGTTGGTTTGGGTGTTTTCCCGTCAACAGGATGACATCGGATTTGAAATGTTTGAAATTAATAAATATTCTCCGTACAGTCTTAGGAGTGACATAAATTGAGTTTTTTTTCAATAACTCAGTATTTTGGAAGAAAACATTTTACATATACAGTCGTGGTCAAAAGTTTACATACACTTGTAAAGAACATAATGTCATGGCTGTCTTGAGTTTCCAATCATTTCTACAACTCTTATTTGTTTGTGATAGAGTGATTGGAGCACATACTTGTTGGTCACAAAAAACATTCATGAAGTTTGGTTCTTTTATGAATTTATTATGGGTCTACTGAAAATGTGACCAAATCTGCTGGGTCAAAAGTATACATACAGCAATGTTAATATTTGGTTACATGTCCCTTGGCAAGTTTCACTGCAATAAGGCGCTTTTGGTAGCCATCAACAAGCTTTTGGCAAGCTTCCGGTTGAACCTTTGACCACTCCTCTTGACAAAATTGGTGCAGTTCAGCTAAATTTGTTGATTTTCTGACATGTGCCGTATTTTTCGGACTATAAGTCGCAGTTTTTGTCATAGTTTGGCCGGTCTCCAGTGCGACTTTGAATGTTTTTTTCCTTTTTTATTATGCATTTTCGGGTGCGACTTATACTCCGAAAAATACGGTACTTGTTTCTTCAGCATTGTCCACACGTTTAAGTCAGGACTTTGGGAAGGCCATTCTAAAACCTTCATTCCAGCCTGATTTAGCCATTCCTTTACCACTTTTGACGTGTGTTTGGGCTCATTGTCCTGGTCATTGTCACATCACCGCCGCGCCTCCCAGAGAGTACCTTTAGTTTGCTAAAAAAAAAAAAAAATAGGTCTAGTACAGCCTAAAAAAGGTGGTACATATTATCTTGTCACAGCTTGGACCATGTGATGTCATGGATGTAGAGCGAAATGAAAACTAAAATATATAAACAGGGTGGTCTGCACCACTTTTATACTTGTTATCAATTGCACTCACAGTTTTAGTAGATCACCCTCATCATGCCAACTATTTTTTCTGCAACCTATTTAGGCAATTTTATTTGTATAGCACTTTTCATACACAAGGCAGACTCAAAGTGCTTCACAGACAACAAAGTGAAATGAAAGAAAATAAAAGCAAAATTAAAATGCAGACAATAAAAATAAAAACAGTGCGGACGTTAAAAGTTAAAAGATTAAAAGATTTAGCTGAAAGCTAAGGTGAACATACATTTTTTCAGTCTAGTTTTAAGAGTAGTCAGAGTTGGGGAAAGTCTGACATCTTCAGGAAGTTTATTCCAGCTATTTGTTGCATAGTGACTGAATGATGCTCTCCCTTGATTTGAGTTTACTCTGGGAACCGCTAACAGATTGGTCTCAGAAGATCTTAGTGATCAAGAGGGCTTATATAGTGGGAGCATATCGGTGATATACTTCGGCCCTAGACCATGTAGTGATTTATATGTGAGCAGGAGGATTTTGAAATCAATTCTCTGATGTACAGGGAGCCAATGTAAGGATTTAAGAATTGGTGTAATGTGCTCACATTTTTTGGTCTCTGTTAGAACTCTAGCAGCAGCGTTCTGAACAGGCTGTAGCTGCCTGACAGTTTTTTTGGGAAGACCTGCAAGGAGACCATTAAAATAGTCTAGCCTACAAGTTTTTCTAAGTCTTGAGCTGACATGAGCCCTCTAAGTCTTGTTACATTTTTGAGGTGATAGTAGGCCGATTTTGTTACTGATTTGATGTGACTGTCGAAATGTACATCAGAATCTAAAATAACCCCAAGATTTAGTACTTGTTATTTGGATCTTAGTAGATCAGGCCCAAATAGTATTAAAGTGGCCCCTGTACACTTAGATTTTTGTTTTGGTTTTCCACAGTAGAAAAAGCTTGGACACCCCTGACTCAGGCCCTGTCTACAATAAGCCGGATAATTCCTTAAACGGATAATTATTTAGCCTAAGCCCTGTTTCAGCCACACTAAATCATCGTTTAAGGTCCCCCTTCTTGGATAATTTTTTACACGGGTAAGTGCGCCGTCTATTTCTTGAATCTACGTCTCTTAGCTCTGTATGGACTCATCGATCGCTTACAAACTGAGTTCGGAGAGGAAGTGACGCCAGAAAGACCGCGCCCCACACAGGAAGTGACATCAGAAAGAACGCACCACAGCCAGCTTCATAACAACCGGTTTCGTAACTCGGAGCTAACCACTGGAAATATGGAGGCGAGTCATCCAGACATGCCCGTGTTTCTCCTTCCGTCTGTACAGACGCTTGTAGAAATCACACATGAATACCTTAAGAGAAAGGAATTGCAGCTATTTGGGATACAACACTTCTCAGACGGCAAGAGAACTTTCGAATGTCCAGGTCAGCTGATCAGGCCAACTATACTTTGTGCAACCTGTTTAGTACTTAGTATTTGGATCTTAGTGGATCAGTCTCAAATAGTATTAAATTGGCTCCTGTATACTTAGATTTTTGTTTTGGTTTTCCGCAGTAGAAAAAGCTTGGACACCCCTGACTCAGGCCCTGTCTACATTAAGCCGGATAATTCCTTAAACGGATAATTATTTAGCCTAAGCCCCGTTTCGGCCACACTAAATCATCGTTTATGGTCCCCCTCCTTGGATGATTTTTTACACGGATAAGTGCGCCGTGTATTTCTTGAATCTCCGGCTCCTAGCTCTGTATGGACTCATCAATCGCTTACAAACTGAGATCGAAGAGAAAGTGACGCCAGAAAGACCACGCCCCACACAGGAGGTGACGTCAGAAAGAACGCGCCACAGCCATCTTCATAACAACCGGTTTCGTAACTCGGAGCTAGCCATTGGAAATATGGAGGCGTGTATTTCTCCTTCCGTCTGTTCAGACGCTTGTGGAAATCACACATGAATACCTTAAGAGAAAGCGATTGCAGCTATTTGGGATACAACACTTCTCAGACGGCAAGAGAACTTTCCAATGTCCAGGTCAGCTGTGATTCTACTTACCGAAAAACTTTGTCCGCGATTGCTTTTGGACTGGCAAAGCAGACTTTATCAGTTATTGTCCGCCATGTATGTCGCGGACTCAACGTCTAGGTCCAGAGTATATAAAGTCACCAAAAACGAATGGACAATGAAGGTGAAGGCAAAAGAGTGAGGAGTGTCCTAACCAGATATCCAGATCCCTAGATTGATTGATGTAAAATGTTCTTTATCACATTGTTTACTTTCACACGTCCATTAAAGATTTGATTAATTTATGATGGCTCAGGTGTGATTCACTACAATAGGGCCCCACAGCACACTGGATTCCAGTTAATTGAAATACCACAACTCTGGATATTGTTCAGATAGGTTAAATTTAATTTAAGAACTTGCACACAAAGCAGCACTGGAGGTGACTATGACGTGCGCATTTTCCGCGCATGCGTACCAGGTGGCGTTGCGCCGGCGGACGGAGGGGCTAGGGGGTCTTAAACGACCATTGTGTGTGTGTGGACAAGGATAAGGTTAGGTGGAATTTAGATAAGAGACAGCTTCTTTCCCAGAACTCTAACTTATAATAATAATTCACCCCTATACAATATCATACCCTAATACCCTACTGTGCAATATTACCCTTCGAGTGCAATACATCCGACACTGATTGTTATTTATTACTCCGGTACTCTTGTCTTGTTCTGTATATTGTACAGTATTTTGTATTTCTATAGTGTTTTGTATATTGTACAGGATTGCTTATTATTTTTATAGGATAGTAGTCTGTTTATTTCAATTGTTAGTTTTTTCTTTATTACCTCTTGTGTAATTTATTTTTACCCCATGTCTGTTCCCACTACCTCACCTTAAATTGGAGTCCTTAATCTCGTTATATGCAAATATAATGACAATAAAGTCCATTCTATTCTATTCTATTCTATTTACCCTGGATAACCTTATCCGGCTTAGTGTGGAAGGGTCCTCAAACAAATATGTCCAATTTCTGCTCGTTCCACTTCAATATTCATCAAACAGTTCCATCAAGAGCAATATGTGCTTGTGGAACTTGAATTAAAGACCTCCCTAAGTGACCTTGGCCAATATCAGTGTTTGCGTGAGGTGGTTCAGCTCTACATGATCTTATCAACATCACTTGTCAGTTCATTAAAGGTGCAGCATTAAATACTCGGGATTGTGGTTCCTGCAAAGAAGCTATTATCTTTGCTGACGGCTCATTTGTTTTTGTTTTTTTTCAAACATTTGTATGTTATTCTACAGAAGCCAGTTTTATGCTATAATACTCACTTTTCTACACATTTTATTTTCCACTTCTGAACTAAAATCTTGCTGTAAGTTATCATGTTTCTGTAGAATAACATGATATAACCCTCACTTGCATGTATTGGACTACTAACAGATGATAAACAGGATTACCCCCTGTGGAGCGTTTACCGCAGCCGGCTATTCTTAGAGGATGGTGGGGTAAAAGGTTTTAATGGTTATGGCTCGCTGTACATCTCAGAGATTTACTGTCCTCTCAATCTCCACAGAGGGACAAAAGGCAAGGACATCAACACCATTAAGTCCCTGAGGGTCCTCAGAGTCTTGCGGCCACTTAAGACCATTAAACGTCTTCCCAAGCTGAAGGTACAGTCATTCAATCACTCAGCGGGATCATTTTTTTTTGCACGAAATAAACGCGGCAGTTTTGCACCCCAAGATTGTGGTGCAGATAAATCTCGGATTTGTGTGTTTTGATAAGACTTAAGTAAAGATCAAATCCAGTAAGACTACTGGACCATTCCACCAAACGGTGCTTGTTGTACCTCAAATAAGCTTGCATTTCTGTCTAAATCTGATAATACACTTTTTGAAATGCTCCAAATGAGGACTTGTCCGTCTCAGGTAATTTTATTTTTGTACAATGTTCTAAAGCAGGGGTGTCAAACGGATGACTTTGCTAAGTATAAAAATGAACCTGAAATTTTTGAATGAGAGAAACTGCTGTTCTAAATGTGTCCACTGGATGTCGCAATAGCAATTATTTGTATCTTTGTAGATTATGCTACATATGTACAAAATAAACCACATGATGTCGAGGAAAATTATCAAACTACATAAATAAAATACTGTAATTCGATTTTTTTCTATCTTGATGGATTGAAAATGAACACCAATGAGTTGACCGATGAACATTATCACATAATTTATTCAGAAAATATAAATAACGACAACTAAAGATAGAAAACTATTAGCCGCAACTTGTAAGTGTAAAAAAAACAACAACAACAGTATAATTTGTAACATTTTCAGAATGTGCTTGTTCTATTTTTAAACAAAGAAAACAATCTAAAGTTGTCTTTATTTTTAAGTTATCGTGCCGTGATTTTACCACTTGGGAGTAGATTTTATCGATCTAAAATGAGTTTGACACCCATGTTCTAAAGACAAATATGTCTCATTTGAGTTACAGACTAAAAGTAACAGACTGAGTTTTTGGCATAAAATTAGCAAATACACAAAATATACCCACATGGCATTTATGCTAATAGCACAGTAAGCACATTACAGTGGCTTAACTAACAAAAACAGTTTTTTTTTATCCTGTCATGGTTGAAATATTATCAAATATATAGACTAAAAAAGTTTAATAAAACTGTATACAGAGCATCTGTGTAATACAATACTGTGGACTTGTGATTTGTGAAATATTCCACATTTTTGTAAAAGGTAATTATTATTATTTATTCATTTTAGAAAATGAAATTAAAGTGTAGTTGGAAAAAGGCATAACACATATGAAAAAAAACATATGTGACTTATATTGGTTAGATTTGATGGTGAATTCTCATTTTAGGAAGGCAACACATGTTATTTCTTCAGTGTAATCACTTCTTCTGCTTGTATTTTAAATTATGTTAATTGAAAATGCAATCAAATTAAAGTGCAATACATGTTGGTTGATTTAAACAAGAATATTTCCCTGTTACACTGTACTATTGTACTGTAATACTGTATTTCCTGGGGTACTCAAATGGCACTGATTTGATGGCATGTCTTTACTGCCATCTGGTGGCTCTTATAAAAAGTAGGCTGGCTGTATATGAACATACTGTACAGTAAAAGCGATACTGTATACTGGAATACCTTCAGCTTTAATAACGCCAATGGTAGATACTATCTTAATGAGGCAGTAATTTGGATCTACATTGTGGATATGGCATCACAATTAGATAGATAGATAGATATAACTTTATTGATTCCTTCAGGAGAGTTCCCTCAGGAAAATTAAAAATTATCACTAATATCAAAAATTAAGATGCTGGAAAAGTGCAAATAGTAGCAACAATTGATGGCTTTACTAATGACACAGTTACAGTGTATTGCAAAAACGTACACATTACAATGAGATTACATGTACATACATGCATATATTCACGATATATTTGTTACACACTGTATATGCAGCTATGCTGTCTCAAAAATCCATTGTATACATGTTTTGTAAAGTAAGTAAGGTAAAAAATGTGTTTTAACACAACACATATTTTGTAACGTAATATGTGTTGTATATCAACATGTTTTAAAACATAACTCATCTTTGAAACGCAACACATCTTAACACGTTTTGCGACGTAACACGTTTTGACGTAATGCATGTTTTGTAGCCAGCACATGTCTTGTAATGTAACGCATGTTTTGTAACATAACATATATTATGTAACTAACACATTTTGCAATGCAACACTTTTTGAACGTACTACACATTTGTAATGTTTCCAAACGCAACAGATTTTATAACATAACCTGTTTTGTAATATATCAGGTGTTTTGTAAAGTGACATGTTTTGCGAAGTAACGTGTTGTAATGCAACACTTGTTTTGAAGCGTAACAGGTTTCTAACATAACACATTTGTAAGGTAACATTTTTGTGGAAGTCGCTTCCTAGCAGTTCCACTGTAGACACGGCACATGAGCCAAGCGTGCGTTTTTTAACAAAGTTTTTAATGTACATACGTTTTTATCAAAAAAAACGTTCTCCCGCAGAACGTGACTTTTCAGTCACGTCCGTATCCTCTCCCTCTCCTGCTCCCAGCCGCTTACTGTTAAAGACAACAGATGATTAGATTAACACGTACCACCTGTGAAATCTAATCACTTGCCAGCTGTGTCTCGCCATCAGCACTGCCACGCCCCTGTCTGATGGTGCTCTGTCCTCAGCACCATGGACAGAGGCGGTGACCTTTGCTCCTGCAGACAGCGCTGGCCATATCTCCCTCCACAATGTTTTTGGACCTAACGCATGTTTGCTAACTTACCCGTGTTTTGTAACGTCAGACGTTTTCGTAACATAACACATATTATGTAACTAACGCATTTTGCAATGCAACACTTTTTGAACGTAGTACGCGTTTGTAACGTTTCCAAACGCCACACATTTAATAACATAAGTGTTTTGTAAAGTAACTTGTTTTGCGAAGTAACCTGTTTTGTAATGCAACACATGTTTTGAAACGTAACAGGTTTATAACATAACACATTTGTAAGGTAACATGTTTTTGGACCTAATGCATGTTTCCTAACTCACCCGTGTTTTGCAACGTCAGACGTTTTTGTAACGTAAGGCATGTTTTGTAGCATAACATGTATTATGTAACTAACACATTTTGCAATGCAACACTTTTTGAACGTAATACACGTTTGTAATGTTTCCAAACGCCACACATTTTATAACATAACGTGTTTTGTAATACATCAAGAGTTTTGCAAAGTAACATGTTTTGTAATGCAACACATGTTTTGAAACGTAACAGGTTTCTAACATAACACATTTGTAAGGTAACATGTTTTTGGACCTAACGCATGTTTCCTAACCTACCCGTGTTTTGTAAGGTGAGACGTTTTTGTAACCTAACGCATGTATTGTAACATAACACGTATTATGTAACTAACACATTTTGCAATGCAACACTTTTTGAACGTAATACACGTTTGTAATGTTTCCAAACGCAACACATTTCATAACATAACATGTTTTGTAATACATCAAGTGTTTTGCAAAGTAACATGTTTTGTAATGCAACACATGTTTTGAAAAGTAACATGTTTCTAACATAACACATTTGTAAGGTAACATGTTTTTGGACCTAACGCATGTTTCCTAACTTACCCGTGTTTTGTAACGTCAGACGTTTTTGTAACCTAAGGCATGTTTTGTAACATAACACGTATTATGTAACTAACACATTTTGCAATGCAACACTTTTTGAACGTAATACACGTTTGTAATGTTTTCAAACACCGCACATTTTATAACATACGTGTTTTGTAATATATCAAGTGTTTTGTAAAGTAACATGTTTTGCGAAGTAACATGTTTTGTAACACAACACATGTTTTGAAACGTGACAGGTTTCTAACATAACATCTTTGTAAGGTAACATGTTTTGGACCGAACGCCTGTTTCCTAACTTACCCGCGTTTTGTAAAGTCGGACGTTTTTTGTAACGTAATGCATGTTTTGTAACATAACACATGTAATGTAACTAACACATTTTGCAATGCAGCACTTTTTGAACGTAATACACATTTGTAATGTTTCCAAACGCAACACATTTTATAACATAACGTGTTTTGTAATACATCAAGTGTTTTGTGAAGTAACATGTTTTGTAATGCAACACATGTTTTGAAAAGTAACAGGTTTCTAACATAACATATTTGTAAGGTAACATGTTTTTGGACCTAGCGTCTGTTTCCTAACTTACCCGTGTTTTGTAACGTCAGAAGTTTTTTGTAACGTAATGCATGTTTTGTAACACAACAAATATAATGTAACTAACACATTTTGCAATGCAACACTTTTTGAACGTAATACACGTTTGTAATGTTTCCAAACGCAACACATTTCATAACATAACGTGTTTTGTAATACATCAAGTGTTTTGTAATGTAACATGTTTTGCGAAGTAACATGTTTTGTAATGCAACACATGTTTTGAAACGTAACAGGTTTCTAACATAACATATTTGTAAGGTAACATGTTTTTGGACCTAACGCAATGTTTCCTAACTTACCCGCGTTTTGTAACATCAGACATTTTTGTAACGCAACGCATGTTTTGTAACATAACATGTTTTAGGAAAAACACTGTTACCTAATACGGTTCTTTTTACTCGTAACGAGTAATGTAATGAATTACTTTTACTTGTACGTACAGTACAGGCCAAACATTTGGACACACCCTCTCATTTCAATGAGTTTTCTTTATTTTTATGACTATTTATCTTGAAGATTGCCACTGAAGGCATCAAAACTATGACACCTGTGAAGTGAAAACCATTTCAGGTGACTCATCGAGAGAATGCCAAGAGTGTGCAAAGCAGTACACATAGCAAAGGGTGGCTATTTTGAAGAAACTAGAATATAAAATATGTTTTCAGTTATTTCACCTTTTTTTGTTAAGTACATAACTCCACATGTGTTCATTCATAGTTTTGATGCCTTCAGTGACAATCTACAATGTAAATAGTCATGAAAATAAAGAACACACATTGGATGAGAAGGTGTGTCCAAACTTTTGGCCTGTACTGTACATAACAGCGCCGTTACCGATGTGTCTGATGTAACATGACACGCTACTTATGATGTGGTTGTATGTCAACAAGACAGTGTCAGAAGCACAGCAAGTTGAATGCAGAAAGTAACTTTTTATTAATGAAAGCAACAACCAGCACCACACTAAAATGAATTTGAAATTAAATAGGGAGAGGCAACATCACACAGCAAACAACGTGTAAGCTAAGTAAACACATTTCTACCACTACTACAAGGGATTAATGGACATCAAATATTGATTGAAGTGACAAACTTGCAGTCCTACAATACCCAGTTCTTGGACAAGGAAACACGACTATGGAAGCACATTCAATCTCTTTATTAACCAGTGCTAACACAATCCAGTGAAAGGTTTCAACAGAGCTGACGTCCCAAACTGCCGTTGCCTAGCCTACAAACACAGCTGACCTAAAACGTTGCTTAAAGCAAGCTCTGGCTCAGGCCGCACGTCACTTGGCAACAGGCACCGCCTTTTAAAGCCCTCCACACTCAAACATACCGACACGCACACTCTGCTCTCATGAAACATCTCTCAATGCATATGCCAAATTTTTGAAGTTTTTTTAAAGTAAGTAACACATTAATTTTTTCCCCTAGTAATTTAATATATGTATTAAAGATTAATTACATTTTTAATTCAATTACTTTCTTGGTAAAGTAACAAGCAAGTATAACTAATTACTTTTTAAAAGTATTGTAGTGTTCCAAACATATAACATGTTTTGTAACGCAACACATGTTTTGTCATTTAACGTATTTTGTAACGTAATGCCGCCATGATGTCTCTTTTCCAGGCGGTGTTTGACTGTGTTGTGAATTCCCTGAAGAATGTCCTCAACATCCTAATCGTCTACATCCTCTTCATGTTCATCTTTGCCGTCATCGCTGTGCAGCTTTTTAAAGGAAAATTCTTCTACTGCACTGATGAGTCCAAAGGTTTAGAAAAAGACTGCAGGTACATTTTCTACTTCCTCTACTTTCTGTGTGCTACTTTTCATATCAACATAATTAATATCTATTTATTTACCCATCCATCCATCCATCCATCTATACATCTACTCAAAATCAGATCAGGATCGGAGGCCAAAAATTTTAATTGTGACATCCCAAAGTTTGCACCTCCTCCTTCCAATATTGTGTTCTAATAATCAGAAAATATTTTGCATAAACATGAAGACAAACATGCTTAACGGATTGTGCTCGCTATTTTGCTCATTTAAGGAACGCAGACCTCTGCGCACAAGCTTAGCAGATCATTTTTGTGTGCTATCAAGTTTGCATGTGTTTTACAAAACCCAAAACCGGTGAAGTTGGTACGTTGTGTAATTAGTAAATAAAAACAGAATACAATGATTTGCAAATCCTTTTCAACTTATATTCAATTGAATAGACTGCAAAGACAAAATATTTAATGTTTAAACTGAGAAATTCTTTTTTTTTTTAAAATAATCATTAACTTTACGTTGCAAAAAAGTTGGCACAGGAGAATTTTTACCACTGTGTTACATGGCCTTTTCTTTTAACAACACTCAGTAAACATTTGGGAACTGAGGAGACCAATTTTTGAAGCTTCTCAGGTGGAATTCTTTCCCATTCTTGCTTGATGTACAGCTTAAGTTGTTCAACAGTCCGGGGTCTCTGTTATCGTATTTTAGGCTTCATATTGCGCCACACATTTTCAATGGGAGACAGGTGGACTACAGGCAGGCCAGTCTAGTACCCGCACTCTTTTACTATGAAGCCACGCTGTTGTAACATGTGGCTTGGCATTGTCTTGCTGAATGGATGGCTTGGATGGCAACATATGTTGCTCCAAAACCTGTATGTACCTTTCAGCATTAATGGTGCCTTCACAGATGTGTAAGTTACCGATGTCTTGGGCACTAATACACCCCCAAACTATCACCGATGCTGGCTTTTGAACTTTGCACCTATAAAAATCCGGATGGTTCTTTTATTTTTTGGTCCGGAGAACACGACGTCCAGTTTCCAAAAACAATTTAAAATGTGGATTCGTCAGACCACAGAACACTTTTCCACTTTGCATCAGTCCATCTTAGATGAGCTCGGGCCCAGCGAAGCCGGCGGCGTTTCTGGGTGTTGTTGATAAATGACTTTGGCTTTGCATAGTAGAGTTTTAACTTGCACTTACAGATGTAGCGACAAACTGTAGTTACTGACAGTGGTTTTCTGAAGTGTTCCTGAGCCTATGTGGTGATATCCTTTTACACACTGATGTCGCTTTTTGATGCAGTACTGCCTGAGGGATCGAAGGTCTGTAATATAATTGCTTATATGCAGTGATTTCTCCAGATTCTCTGAAACTTTTGATGATATTACGAACCGTAGATGGTGAAATCCCTAAATTCCTTGCAATAGCTCGTTGAGAAATGGTGTTCTCAAACTGTTGGACAATTTGCTCACGCATTTGTTCACAAAGTGGTGACCCTCGCCCCATCCTTGTTTGTGAATGACTGAGCATTTCATGGAAGCTTTTTTTAGACCCAATCATGGCACCCACCTGTTCCCAATTAGCCTATCCACCTGTGGGATGTTCCAAATAAGTGTTTGATGAGCATTCCTCAACTTTCTCAGTCGTTTTTGCCACTAGTGCCAGCTTTTTGGGAAAAAAATAACAAAGATTTCCAGTTTGAACATTAAGTATCCTGTATTTGCAGTCTATTCAATTGAATATAGGTTGAAAAGGATTTGTATTTTGTTTTTATTTACGATTTACACAACGTGCCAACTTCACTGGTTTTGACTTTTATATTACACAAAACAAACCTTTGACAACTTTTAATTTTTCAGTCACATTTGTTTTTCTTCCTTGATTCCAATTGGACCTTTTTGTGATTCTGTCTCTCTGCAGGGGTCAGTTCCTGGACTACGACAAAATGGAAAATGGACGCGACGTAGAAGCTCAGCCCAGAGAGTGGAAGAAATACGAGTTCCACTACGACAACGTTCTCTGGGCCTTCTTAACACTTTTCACTGTCTCCACGGGAGAGGGCTGGCCTCTGTAAGTCAGAATCACCATCCTGTGCACTTTAATGTATGATCATTTGTGTTTCTCACAGGACTGCAATCTATTTGTGGCATTGACTTGAGAGCCTCGGGCAATTATTTTGACACCAGGGGCCAAATTTAGAGAATATCTAAATATATATCTATTTTTAGGAACACTAATACAAAACCTCACAATAATGTCTGATTGAATGCTGAAAACGTTATGACAGACCGCCTTAAACGGAATGGAATTTTACATTGTTTTACTGAAAAATGTCTTATTAGGCTCCAGTGTTGCTTGTTTTTACGTTAGAGCTTTTATCCAATCAGAATTCAGCTAGCTTCTTGCCAGCGCTGTGTGAATTCTGCCGGATAGACAGTTGCGATAGCCAGTCAGATCACGAGTTGTTGACAGTAGCCCATCCAGGTAGCCATACGCTAAACCTGACTGTGATTTGATTTTCACTTGTCACTCCCAAGTGAGAATCCAATCACAAGTTGTAATTTGCGAAAACAGGAAGGGACACCAGAGCCATACCCGGCCAGCAGAGAAATGAACGGTTCTCACTTTTTTCTAACTCACAAAGAAAAACTTCAAATATTTTATTTATTTGTTTTTCCACATTTAATATTTTCTTTACAATTATTTTAATCTTGACACTACCATGTCAGAAATGTTTTAAATAGAGATGTCCGATAATATCGACCTGCCGATTTTATCGGCCGATAAATGCTTTAAAATGTAATATCGGAAATTATCGATATCGTTTTTTTTATTATCGGTATCGTTTTTTTTATTTGTTTTTTTATTTTTTCTTATTAAATCAACATAAAAAACACAAGATACACTTACAATTAGTGCACCAACCCAAAAAACTTCCCTCCCCCATTTACACTCATTCACACTCATTCACACAAAAGGGTTGTTTCTTTCTGTTATTAATATTCTGGTTCCTACATTATATATCAATATATATCAATACAGTCTGCAAGGGATACAGTCCGTAAGCACACATGATTGTGCGTGCTGCTGGTCCACTAATCGTACTAGCCTTTAACAGTTAATTTGGCTAATTTTCATTAATTACTAGTTTCTATGTAACTGTTTTTATATTGTTTTACTTTCTTTTTTATTCAAGAAAATGTTTTTAATTTATTTATCTTAATTTATTTTATTATTATTTTTAAAAAGGACCTTATCTTCACCATACCTGGTTGCCCAAATTAGGCATAATAATGTGTTAATTCCACGACTGTATATATCGGTATCGGTTGATATCGGTATCGGTAATTAATTCCGGACAATATCGGAATATCGGATATCGGCAAAAAAGCCATTATCGGACATCCCTAGTTTTAAATACTGATGCGGGTTCATGGATTTTTAAATGTGCCGAAATATAGCCTGTTTTGTACACTGTTGATGTGTTTCAATGTACAGTAGTTTCTGTATAGCATTTCTCCAGCTGTGGTCATGTGGTGACATAAATGATGGTATTTTGAGGGTATTTTAAGTAGGACATCACTGAAGGCCTAGGTGGGAAACACACAGCCCGCCACTGCGTGAAAGTAATGAAACTAGAGATGTCCGACAATATCGGACTATAAATGCTTTAAAATGTAATATCGGAAATTATCGGTATCGGTTTCAAAAAGTAAAATGTATGACTTTTTAAATCGCCGCTGTACAGAGCAGTTGCGTCTCCCAGTCATACTTGCCAACCCTCCCGATTTTCCCGGGAGACTCCCGAATTTCAGTGCCCCTCCCGAAAAACTCCCGGGGCAACCATTCTCCCGAATTTCTCCCAGACAACAATATTGGAGGCGCGCCTTAAAGGCACTGCCCAATCACATAATATCTACGGCTTTTCACACACACAAGTGAATGCAAAGCATACTTGGTCAACAGCCATACAGGTCACACTGAGGGTGGCCGTATAAACAACTTTAACACTGTTACAAATATGCGCCACATTGTGAACCCACACCAAACAAGAATGACAAACACATTTCGGGAGAACATCCGCACCGTAACACAACATAAACACAACAGAACAAATACCCAGAACCCCTTGCAGCACTAACTCTTCCGGGACGCTACAATATACTCCCCCCCCCAACCCCGCCCGCCTCAAACTCCTCATGCCCTCTCAGGGAGAGCATGTCCCAAATTCCAAGCTGCTGTTTTGAGGCATGTTAAAAAAAATAATGCACTTTGTGACTTCAATAATAAATATGGCAGTGCCATGTTGGCATTTTTTTCCATAACTTGAGTTGATTTATTTTGGAAAACCTTGTTACATTGTTTAATGCATCCAACGGGGCATCACAACAAAATTAGGCATAATAATGTGTTAATTCCCCGACTGTATATATCGGTATCGGTTGATGTCGGAATCGGTAATTAAGAGTTGGACAATATCGGAATATCGGATATCAGCAAAAAAGCCATTATCGGACATCTCTAAATGAAACACTTTAACTTCACAGTGCCAAACTTTGGACAATGTCAACAAACAATGGTAATTGTACAAAATTAAATTATTATAAAGTATTCTTCTTGTAGCTGTTATGCTTCTGAACCTCCCGAGTACTCTCTTCACATAATCCCGGACTTTGCCAGAATGGATTATCGACACTCCGTAAACTGCACAGTATCTTTCAGTGAGACTTATCTCTTATGTCAATTTGTGGAAGGTTTATTGAGAATCAACTGGATCATATCGTCTTCTTGGTTGGATGACAACGTGTGCAAAATGTGCACGAGACAAACATATCCTTCCCTTCCTTGCAGGGTGCTGAAGCATTCCGTGGACGCCACCTATGAGGACCAGGGCCCCAGCCCGGGGTTCCGCATGGAGACGTCCATCTTCTACGTGGTCTACTTTGTGGTGTTCCCTTTCTTCTTCGTCAACATATTTGTGGCCTTGATTATCATCACCTTCCAGGAGCAGGGAGACAAAGCTATGTCTGAGTGCAGCCTTGAAAAGAATGAGGTGTGGAGCGTTGCATTTTCTCATGCTATTATTTCCTTAATTGCATACAATGAGAGAGCATTTCTACACACTAAAAAAATGCTGGGTTGTTTTGATTTTTGGGTTACATTTTGGAGTTATTTTTATGAAGAGCAATCCATGTTTTGGGTATGTAGGTATTATTTTAACTAAATTTCTGGGATTTCCAAACAATGAACCACTTTTGGGTTGTTTTTCAATGAGTAACGCATTTTTGGGTAAATTGTTTTTTTATTTATTAAAAAAGGTACTTTTTTCTTCAGGGGAATTTTATTAAGGATTAATCTAACTAACATTATTTACAATCACACATCTTATATACATGAAAATATTTGAGCATGCTGTATAGAACTACTATTGTCATAATACGTGTTTGTTTAGTTTTTGACTCCCTCAGTTCCTGTTTTTGAGCACACCTGGGTTTGTGTTTTAGTTGCCATGACGGTACAGCTCGGTTGGTACAGTGGCCGTGCCAGCAACTTGAGGGTTCCAGGTTCGATCCCCGCTTCCGCCATCCTAGTCACTGCCGTTCTGTCCTTGGGCAAGACACTTTACCCACCTGCTCCCAGTGCCACCCACACTGGTTTAAATGTAACTTAGATATTGGGTTTCACTTTGTAAAAGCGCTTTGAGTCACTAGAGAAAAGCGCTACATAAATATAATTCACTTCACTTCACTTCACTAGATTGTTTTCACCTGCCTCTGATTAGTGTTCGGGACGCTCACCTGCTCCTGGGCACTAATCAGAGAGCTACTTATTCCCTGCTTTTCGCCACACTCAATCTAGCTTTCTTGTTTTCTTAACAGTTACGACGGCTACTAATTTGATTCCTGAGCTAAGCGTCGTCTTTTTGTTTACATGCTAAGCTTTCTTGTTCGCTATTCCGTTAGCATCCCGTGCTATCGGCACGCTGGTGCTCTTTTGTTTGTATCCTGCATGATTTATGGACACTAAATCATTTCCTTACCTGCACTTTGCCTCCAGAGTCCCGTCTGCATCCTGGGAGAACGATCCACGCAGTAAAATGCGACCCCGACTATGACCATACACGGCAATTCTTGTAAAAAAAAATGTCACTCATACCTTGCTTTTGAGTATATTTTAATGGAATAAAAATAATTTTGATCAATAGTTGAGAAGGAGTTGGACAAACCAGCAGTAAAATGTATGGATGTCCGATAATGTCTTTTTGCCGATATCCAATATACCGATATCAACAGATATATGCAGTCGTGGAATTAACACATTATTATGCCTAATTTGCACAACCAGGTAAGGTACTTTTAAAAAAAATTATTAAAATAAGATAAATAAATTTAAAAAAATTTCTTGAATAAAAAAGAAAGTAAAACAATATAAAAACAGTTACATAGAAACTAGTAATTAATGAAAATTAGTAAAATTAACTGTTAAAGGTTAGTGGACCAGCAGCACGCACAACCATGTGTGCTTACGGACTGTATCCCTTGCAGACTGTATTGATATATATTGATTTATAATGTAGGAACCAGAATATTAATAACAGAAAGAAACAACCCTTTTGTGTGAATGAGTGTGAATGAGTGTAAATGGGGGAGGAAGGTTTTTTTGGGTTGGTGCACTAATTGTAAGTGTATCTTGTGTTTTTTATGTTGATTTAATACAAATAAAAAAAACAAAAAAACGATACCGATAATTTCCGATATTACATTTTAACGCATTTATCGGACATCCCTAGTAAAATGTATAATTTTTGACCAACTATTGGGTCAAAGAGTATGGAGCCCCTAAAGGGACATGGATGTTTGCGAGATCTCGCAATACTTTTTGCGAGATCTCGCAAAAAGTTTTTTTTCCTATGTCAGTGAACCGGAAGTAAAACAGACACAGTACCCATTACGACGAGAAAGCCCCCTCTTTCACTTATGTTCAAGCCATGTCTACGTGCAAGAACAGATTTGATGTCTTTACATGTTAGGCCAATACTAAAATAGAAATCAATAAACTTCTCCCACGGATGATGGGTAGGCTCCTCCATCGCTTTGTCTGTTACACTTCCGGTTCACCATCACTGTGTTTGTTTTACTTCCAATTCACTGACATAGGTGTCATGATCCGTGGCCCGGATCATGTGTTGTTATAATCTGTTAGTTTTGGATTCCCTTACTGTTTTTGTGCACCCTTGTTTGTTTTTAGTTTCCATGGGTGCTTATTGTTTCCACCTGTCTCTGATTGGTGCTCGGGACGCTCACCTGTTCTCCCGAGCACTAATCAGACGGACTATTTAATCCTGCCTTTGCCGGTCAGTCGAACGAACTCCGCAGTAAGCTGCGGGGTTCGTTCTCCCGGGATGCAGACAGACCACTCCGGACAAGGCGTGCAGGTAGGAACATGATTTAATCATCAAAAAATAACGTGTAGTACCAAAAACTGAAAACAAGTAAAAGGGATGTGTGCCGATCGCACGGGAAGCTAAGGAAAAAACTTAGAGCAGGAATCATGAGCTAGGAAACACGAAGACCAAATGTAACAGGTTGCATATAGCAAACAATGAAGCCAGGCCGACTGACCGACAAAGACAGGATTAAATAGTCCTTCTGATTAGTGCTCAGGAGAACGGGTGGACGTCCCGAGCACCAATCAGAGACCGGTGGAAACAATAAGCACCCATGGTAACTAAAAACAAACAAGGGTGCACAAAAACAGTAAGGGAGTCCAAAACTAACAAAATATAACAACACATGATCCGTGGCCCGGATCATGTGTTGTTATATTCTGTTAGTTTTGGACTCCCTTACTGTTTTTGTGTTTTTAGTTACCATGGGTGCTTATTGTTTCCACCTGTCTCTGATTGGTGCTCGGGACGCTCACCTGTTCTCCAGAGCACTAATCAGACGGACTATTTAATCCTGCCTTTGCCGGTCAGTCGAACAAACCCCGCAGTAAGCTGAGGGGTTCGTTCTCCCGGGATACAGACGGACCACTCCGGACAAGGCGTGCAGGTAGGAACATGATTTAATCATCAAAAAATAACGCGCAGTACCAAAAACTGAAAACAAGCAAAAGGGATGCGTGCCGATCGCATGGGAAGCTAAGGCCTGGCTTCATTGTTTGCTATATGCAACCTGTTGCATTTGGTCTTCGTGTTTCCTAGCTCATGATTCCTGCTTTAAGTTTTTTCCTTAGCTTCCCATGCGATCGGCACACATCCCTTTTGCTTGTTTTCAGTTTTTGGTACTTCGCGTTATTTTTTGACGATTAAATCATGTTCCTACCTGCACGCCTTGTCCGGAGTGGTCTGTCTGCATCCGGAGTGGTCCGTTCGACTGACCGGCAAAGGCAGGATTAAATAGTCCCTCTGATTAGTGCTCGGGAAACAGGTGAGTGTCCCGAGCACCAATCAGAGACAAGTGGAAACAATAAGCACCCATGGTAACTAAAAACAAACAAGGGTGCACAAAAAACAGTAAGGGAGTCCAAAACTAACAGAATATAACAACACATGATCCGGGCCACGGATCATGACAATAGGGAAAAAACATTTTGCGAGATCTCGCAAAACATTTTTGTCCCCTCCATGTCCCTTTTGGGGCTCCGTAAAGAAGCGCTAAATTGCGCAACCCAATAGTTGGGTCTGAAATAACCCAACATTGTAGTGAGCATAACTCAGCTTTTGTGTGAAACACATTCAACCCAATAGTTGGGTTATGAATCAACCAACATTGAGTTAGCAGAACTCAACTTTTGGGTTAAATAATTCAACCCAATAGTTTGGTTGGGAATAACCCAACATTAAGTTATCACAGGGGTCGGCAACACGCGGCTCTAGAGCCGCATGCGGCTCTTTAGCGCCGTCCTAGTGGCTCTCTGAAGCTTTTTAAAAAATGGAAAAAGATGATGATATTTTTTGTTTTAATGTGGTTTCTGTAGGAGGACAAACATGACACAAACCTCCCTAATTGTTATAAAGCACACTGTCAGCTTCACGGATTCGAGTATTTGGCGAGCGCCGTTTTGTCCTACTAATTTTGGCGGTCCTTGAACTCACAGTAGTTTGTTTACATTTATAACTTTTCTCCGACTTTCTCGGACGTGTTTTATGCCACTTCTTTTTCTGTCTCATTTTGTCCACCAAACTTTTAAGGTTGTGCGTGAATGCACAAAGGTGAGTTTTGTTGATGTTAATGACTTGTGTGGAGTGCTAATCGGGCATATTTGGTCACTGCATGACTGCAAGCTAATCGATGCTAACATGCTATTTAGGCTAGCTCTATGTACATATTGCATCATTATGCCTCATTTGTAGCTATATTTGAGCTCATTTAGTTTCCTTTAAGTCCTCTTAATTAAATTTTTATCTCATGACATACTATCTGTATGTAATATGGCTTTTAATTTTTTGCGGCTCTAGACAGATTTGTTTTTGTATTTTTGGTTCAATATGGCTCTTTCAACATTTTGGGTTGCCGACCCCTGAGTTATCATAACTCAACTTTTTGGTTAAATAATTCAACGCAAAAGTTGGGTTGAAAAAATTAACCCAGAATGTTAAAATAACTAAAATAAGGGGTTAGTCCTTTTCTGAAGCAGCAGTTGGGTTGAAATTGGGTTATTTTTTAACCCAACATTTTTTTAGTGTGTAGCATGTTGTACTGCAAATATGGAAATCCAAATGCATGCCGCTTATGTTTGACTGTTCCACGCTAACAAACCGATATCCTAAGTGAGATTTGTTTCCTGAGCTGTAAGACTTCATTCACATTGAGGCTGTTTTGATTGCATTTGTAGTCTCATCATTTTTAATGCACCAACACTTATACATTCCTTTTAGTGCAAGCCAGTTGCCTCTCTTGTTTCTTGTTTTAATGATAAGATCCCAGCTCGCAAAAACCTAATGTATGCATTTTGCTTCTGTTTTATCTTCTAATCAGAGGGCTTGTATCGATTTTGCCATAAACGCCAAGCCGTTGACAAGATACATGCCGGAGAACAAGCAGTCCTTCCAGTATAAGATGTGGAAATTTGTGGTGTCGCCGCCGTTTGAGTATGCCATTATGACTTTAATTGCCCTCAACACGGTGGTGCTGATGATGAAGGTGAGATACAAAATACAGAAACAAACCTGACCTCCCTTGGAAGCAAAGGAGAAAAACATAGACATACACAGCAGCAACATTAGGTGCACCTGCAGCATGTACTTACTAGGGTTGTACGGTATACCGGTATTAGTATAGTACCGCGATACTAATGAATCATATTCAGCCTCTGAAAAGTACTAGCACCCCCATTGTCGTTGCTGGTTTACGAGCAGAGGAGCATGTTCGGCAGCGCACAATCACGGAGTATTTACAAGCAGACACAGTTTGTAGACAGAAAAGGGAGAACGGACGCATTTAGGCTTAAAAACTAACGATAAAGGTGAAGTTATAACACTGAAACGCCCACAGCTAGCGGCTTAAGTCCAGCCGCAGTCGACAGTGTTTTAGCTACTCAGTGGCCTAGTGGTTAGAGTGTCCGCCCTGAGATCGGTAGGTTGTGAGTTCAAATCCCGGCCGAGTCATACCAAAGACTATAAAAATGGGACCCATTACCTCCCTGCTTGGCACTCAGCATCAAGGGTTGGAATTGGGGGTTAAATCACCAAAATGATTCCCGGGCGCGGCCACCGCTGCTGCCCACTGCTCCCCTCACCTCCCAGGGGGTGATCAAGGGTGATGGGTCAAATGCAGAGAATAATCTCGCCACACCTAGTGTGTGTGTGACAATCATTGGTACTTTAACTTTAACTTTAAATCACTAATCCTCGCCTCCATGGCGACAAATAAAGTATGTTTCTTACAAGTATCATCCCTGCAGGACGAGGAATAGCTAAACATGCTTCACTACACACTGTAGCTCACCGGCATCAAAATGTAAACAAACGCCATGGGTGGATCTACACCTAACATCCACTGTAATGATACCAAGTACAGGAACGTATCTAGTCGATACTACTATGATTACGTCGATATTTTTTGGCATCTTCTTTCGTTTTAAAAAAAATTGTATTTTGTTTATAAACTCAGGAAATATGTCCCTGGACACATGAGGACTTTGAATATAACCAATGTATGATCCTGTAACTACTTGGTATCAGATTGATACCCAAATTTGTGGTATGATCTAAAACTAATGTAAAGTATCAAACAACAGAAGAATAAATTATTATTACATTTTAACAGAAGTGTAGATAAAACATGTTAAAAGAGAAAGTAAGCAGATATAAACAGTAAATGAACAAGTAGATTAATAATCCATTTACTACAGGGGTCTCAGACACGCGCCCCGCGAGACGTTATTTTGCGGCCCGCACCTTAATATGAAAATTTAATGTAAGCACGGCCCGCAAGTTTTATATGAATGGCGCTTGACAGCGTCATACTTGCCAACCATCCCGATTTTTCCGGGAGACTCCCGAATTTCAGGGCAACCATTCTCTCGAATGTCTTCACCCAAACAACAATATTAAGGGCGTGCCGTGATGTCACTGCTTTTAGCGCCCTTTACAACCTGTACAAACAGCGCGCCAGCCCAGTCACATGTTGTATTTGGCTTCTGTACACACGTAAGTGACTGCAAGACATACTTGGTCAACAGCCACACAGGTCACACTGAGGGTGGCGGTATAAACAAGTTTAACAATGTTACAAATATGCGCCACACTGTGAACCCACACCAAACAAGAATGACAAACACATTTCGGGAGAACATCTGCACCGTAACACAACATAAACACAACAGAACAAATACCCAGAATCCCATGCAGCCCTAACTCTTCCGAGCTGCAATATACACACCCGCTACCACCAAACCCCGCCCCCCCAACCCTGAACCCCACACATCAACCCCCCAGCGCTATCACGGCACGCCCTTAATATTATTGTCCGGGTGAAAATCGAGATAAATTCGGGGGAATGGTTGCCCCGGGAGATTGTCGGGAGGGGCACTGAAATTCGGGAGTCTCCCGGAAAAATCGTGAGGGTTGGCAAGTATGTTGCTAGGGCGGGATAGCCTTTCAAAGAAGGTGAAATCACACACAATTTTTTTAAGAAATCTTTTCTTGAAAAAAGCCTCACCCAGTTTCTGCATCCAGTGGCCCCCAGGTAAATTGAGTTTGAGACCCCTGATTTACTACCACTTGTCCTTAATAATTTTGACAAAATAATAGAATGGAAAATGACACAATATGTTACTGCATACGTTAGCAGCTAAATTAGGAGCCTTTGTTTGTTTACTTACTACTAAAAGACAAGTTGTCTTGTATGTTCACTAATTTATTTAAGGAAAAACTTGCAATAAGAAACATATGTTTAATGAATCGAAATATTTTTTTGTTAAAATAAAGCCAATAATGCAATTTTTTTGGTCCCCTTTATTTAGAAAAGTATTGAAAAGTACCGAAAAGTATCGGAATACATTTTGGTACCGGTACCGGTATCAAAATATTGGTATCGGGACAACACTAGCATACGCTGTTTTTTTAGTAGAAAATCCACACAACTCTAGTTCCATGAAGACCCTGATCTCCAATCGGCACCCAAAATGTGGTCCCAATTATTTAGAGAAGTACCAAAAAGTATCGACACTAGTACTTACTGTCCTTCCAATTAAACAAAAAAAGTTATTAACGACAACAACAATATGTGACTGCAAAAATTACCGCATACATTTTAAATTGACCTGTTATCAGGTTTGTCATGGTGGCATTTACACTAGAGAAGGGATTCCTATGGCTCCTCTCCTGGGTGGATTTCACTTGAGAGGAAGAGGCTGGGTTAATCATTTGGCAATGCTGTCTGCTGAAAATGATGAAAAGCGGCACTCTACATAGCAACTGACCCTGTGGTCAAAGTTGGAATTGCCACAAAACACACATTAAGTTATTCAACCCTGCCACCTGGCGACTAAAGTCGCCAGGTGGCACATTTCGTCACATTTCATTTGTCAGGTAAACCACGACGAATGGGGCCATATGAATCCCCTTGCTACTGTAGGCTGTGCCTTTTTTTTAAAAAGGAAATACTAACAATGCTAACAGCTACAGTAGCATGTTAGCAGCTCTTGTGGCTCCATTGGGATGGAATGGTAACATTGTTGTTTCAATAGATCAATGTTTCATGCAAAATTTGATGATGATGATGCTGATGAATTCCGCCACACCTAGTGTGTGTGTGACTATCAGTCGTACTTTAACTTTAACTTTTAATATGTTTATAAGAACCACAACTTATAAATACTAATAGATCATTGTGATATATGGTATTCCTGGGGAAAACAATAATACACTCCAACCGAAAACCGTAATAGAAGTTAAGAATTGACTTGATAGATTGCTCAAATTAATGTAGAGATTCTAGAAACATGATTTTTTTCCCCTCACAAATATTTCATCAGCCACAGTGAACGTTTGTCCTTTTGTGCATTTCCTCCGCAGTTTTACGGCGCTCCAGACATTTACGAGTCCATGCTGAAATACTTGAACATCGTCTTCACTGCCCTCTTTACTCTGGAGTGCATCCTTAAAGTTATTGCATTTGGTCCACTGGTAAGAATGTGCTTCTGTTGCACCCTGCTTAAACTTTTTATTTAATTACCTCTTCCAGGAAACTGTGTAATTGCCGGGTTTGTGCGTTTTGTTTGTTTGTTGACGACGCCACACGTAAAACGTATTGGCGAATGTGGATGAACCGTTCAAGAAATGTGATTGGATATTGGGCCTTATCCGGATAATTACACATACGTAACTTAGACTTAGACTTATAAACCCCGTTTCCATATATTCCATATATATATATATATAAGAAATAATACTTGACTTTCAGTGAATTCTAGCTATATATATATATATATATATATATATATATATATATATTTATTTTATTATATATATATATATATATATATATATATATATATATATATATATATATATATATATATATATATATATATATTATTTACACATATATATATTATTTGCACATATACACACACATAACACTCATCTACTCATTGTTGAGTTAAGGGTTGAATTGTCCATCTTTGTTCTATTCTCTGTCACTATTTTTCTAACCATGCTGAACACCCTCTCTGATGATGCATTGCTGTGTGGCACAAACAAAAGTGCTTTCATCAAATGCACTAGAGTCTGGAATCTTCCATCTCTCCCTAGCATGGCCCAAAACCAGTCAATCTTTGCTTCCTGAGTAAGATCTTCACTGCCAAGCACTTGGTAGTCCACTACTTCTTCCCGGAAGCTATCCAGGTCCAATCGCAGCTGCGGCTTGGAACTTACAAGCGTATTTCTTCATCTTACTCGTCGTCGGCGTCGCCACGGCTATATCTTCCTCGTTCTTCTGCTTCGTCTCCTTGTTGTGTGCGCAGTTGTGCACTGCACTCTCTAAAAGCCCTAGATGTTATTGTCACATATGCATGTACAGTAGATGGCAGTATTGACCTATTTAAGAGTGTCACAACATTGCTGTTTACGGCAGACAAACTGCTTTACGGTAGACGAAAACGTGACTGCTGTTGTTGTGTGTTGTTACCGCGCTGGGAGGACGTTAATGAAACTGCCTAACAATAAACCCACATAAGAAACCAAGAACTCGCCCTCGATCATTCTACAGTTATAACGTCATTGGGCAGGCACGCTGTTTGTATTGTGGGAAAGCGGACGTAAAAACAGGCTGTGCTCACTCAGGTCCGCATGGAGCTGTAGGGGGCGTGGCCTCCAGCTCCGCCCGAATTTCGGGAGAAAATTTGTCCCGGGAGGTTTTCGGGAGAGGCGCTTAATTTCTGGAGTCTCCCGGAAAATCCGGGAGGGTTGGCAAGTATGGTTAACATACCAGGCACGTTCTCAGTTGGTTATTTATGCCTCATATAACGTACACTTATTCAGCCTGTTGTTCACTATTCTTTATTTATTTTAAATTGCCTTTCAAATGTCTATTCTTGGCGTTGGCTTTTATCAAATACATTTCCCCGAAAAATGCGACTTATACTCCAGTGCGACTTATATATGTTTTTTCCTTCTTTATTATGCATTTTCAGCCGGTGCGACTTATACTGCAGAGCGACTTATACTCCGAAAAATACGATACATATTGATCATATCATGGGTGATTTTGTTATTATTATTTTTTTTGCAGAAATAAAACATTTAAAGCTTGATCCATGGTTATCGAATTGAGGTCTCAAATGGAAAAACAAAGGTGCAAAATAAATCTTACCAATAAAAAAGGAAGGGTTCAAAGATAGATTGCATTTTTCTACACGGAGCCAACTGATCCAAGGTGTTTCCTTCTCCATGTTGCATTTCTAAATTTGCTCTTCTCACACACAACTTTACCTGTTTTGTTGTATAACTGCGACCGATGGCTCAGGTGTGCTGTTGATAGCGCTCCACACCACACTCCTATTCACCTACTTATGTTAATACCAACATTTGAGCATTCTTTGAGTAAAACGGCTAAGAAAACGCTGAAAGCCGTCATATAATCCTACAACATGAGGTATTTTAGACCACAATTTGACTGCAATGCTAATCCACTGTATTGTTTTCCTTTTCAGAACTACCTGAAAGCAGCCTGGAATGTGTTTGACTTTGTGACAGTGCTAGGGAGCATAACAGACATCGTGGTAACAGAGGTGAAGGTAAGACCTGCAGTAGGAATTACAACAATACATTAGGGGTGTCCACATTTTATACAGAACAATTTGTCACTTTGAGGGCCATTTACATAGATTATGTACTGTACATGAAAAATGCTCAAACCAATTCAAAATGGGTCATTACAGTCGCGATCAAAAGTTTACCTGCACTTGTAAAGAACATAATGTTAAAGTTATAGTTAAAGTACCAATGACTGTCACACACACACTAGGTGTGGCGAAATTATTCTCTGCATTTGACCCATCACCCTTGATCACCCCCTGGGAGGTGAGGGGAGCAAATGTCATGGCTGTCTTCAGTTTCCAATAACATGGACAAAGATAAGACCTTCTGGAGGAAAGTTCTGTGGTCAGATGAAACAAAATTTGAGCTGTTTGGCCACAATACCCAGCAATATGTTTGGAGTACAAAAGGTGAGGCCTTTAATCCCAGGAACACCAAACCTACAGCCAAGCATGGTTTGGTAGAATTATGATCTGGGCCTGTTTTACTGCCAAAGGAACTGGTGCTTTAAAGGGGAACATTATCACCAGACCTATGTAAGCGTCAATATATACCTTGATGTTGCAGAAAAAAGACCATATATTTTTTTAACCGATTTCCGAACTCTAAATGGGTGAATTTTGGCGAATTAAACGCCTTTCTAATACTCGCTCTCGGAGCGATGACGTCACAACGTGACGTCACATCGGGAAGCAATCCGCCATTTTCTCAAACACCGAGTCAAATCAGCTCTGTTATTTTCCGTTTTTTCGACGGTTTTCCGTACCTTGGAGACATCATGCCTCGTCGGTGTGTTGTCGGAGGGTGTAACAACACGAACAGGGACGGATTCAAGTTGCACCAGTGGCCCAAAGATGCGAAAGTGGCAAGAAATTGGACGTTTGTTCCGCACACTTTACCGACGAAAGCTATGCTACGACAGAGATGGCAAGAATGTGTGGATATCCTGCGACACTCAAAGCAGATGCATTTCCAACGATAAAGTCAAAGAAATCTGCCGCCAGACCCCCATTGAATCTGCCGGAGTGTGTGAGCAATTCAGGGACAAAGGCCCTCGGTAGCACGGCAAGCAATGGCAGCAGTTTGTTCCCGCAGACGAGCGAGCTAAACCCCCTGGATGTCTTGGCTCACACCGTCCCGAAGATGATCAAGAGAAGAATATCGACCCTAGCTTCCCTGGCCTGCTGACATGAGGGTATGTCTACAGAATATATTAATTGATGAAAATTGGGCTGTCTGCACTCTCAAAGTGCATGTTGTTGCCAAATGTATTTCATATGCTGTAAACCTAGTTCATAGTTGTTAGTTTCCTTTAATGCCAAAAAAACACATACCAATCGTTGGTTAGAAGGCAATCGCCGAATTTGTCCTCGCTTTCTCCCGTGTCGCTGGCTGTCGTGTCGTTTTCGTCAATTTCGCTTGCATACGGTTCAAACCGATATGGCTCAATAGCTTCAGTTTCTTCTTCAATTTCGTTTTCGCTACCTGCCTCCACACTACAACCATCCGTTTCAATACATGCGTAATCTGTTGAATCGCTTAAGCCGCTGAAATCCGAGTCTGAATCCGAGCTAATGTCGCTATAGCTTGCTGTTCTTTCCGCCATGTTTGTTTGTGTTGGCTTCACTATGTGACGTCACAGGAAAATGGGCGGGTGTATATAACGATGGTTAAAATCAGGCACTTTGAAGCTTTTTTTAGGGATATTGCGTGATGGGTAAAATTTTGAAAAAAACTTCGAAAAATATAATAAGCCACTGGGAACTGATTTTTAATGGTTTTAACCATTCTGAAATTGTGATAATGTTCCCCTTTAAATGGGACAATGAAAAAGGAGGATTACCTCCAAATTCTTCAGGACAACCTAAAATCATCAGCCAGGAGGTTGGGTCTTGGGCGCAGTTGGGTGTTCCAACAGGACAATAACCCCAAACACATGTCAAAAGTGGTAAAGGAATGGCTAAATCAGGCTAGAATGAAGTTTTTATAATGGCTTTCCCAAAGTCCTGACTTACACTTGTGGACAATGCTGAAGAAACAAGTCTATGTCAGAAAACAAACAAATTTAGCTGAACTGCCCTAATTTTGTCAAGAGGAATGGTCAGAAATTCGCCCAGAAGCTTGCCAGAAGCTTGTGGATGGCTACTAAAAGCGCCTTATTGCAGTGAAACTTGCCAAGGGACATGTAACCAAATATTAACATTCCTGTATGTATACTTTTGACCCAGCAGATTTGGTCACATTTTCAGTAGACCCATAATAAATTCATAATATGGACTGGACTTTCACAATATTATGTCAGACCCACTCGACATCCATTGCTTTCGGTCTCCCCTAGAGGGGGTGGGGGTTACCCACATATGCAGTCCTCTCCAAGGTTTCTCATAGTCATTCACATCGACGTCCCACTGGGGTGAGTTTTTCCTTGCCCTTATGTGGGCTCTGTACCGAGGATGTCGTTGTGGCTTGTGCAGCCCTTTGAGACACTTGTGATTTAGGGCTATATAAATAAACATTGATTGATTGATTGATTGATAAACGAACCAAACTTCATGAATGTTTTTTGTGAACAACAAGTATGTGCTCCAATCACTCTATCACAAAAAAAATAAGAGTTGTAGAATCGATTGGAAACCCAAGACAGCCATGGCATTATGTTCTTTACAAGTGTATGTAACTTTTGATCGCGACTGTATATGCAGTGGCGGTTTTAGATATGGGCCACATCAGCAATCTCTAGGGTCACCGTAAAGATTAGTGGAAGGAAGATTTCTATTTATTTGTGCTAGGCGCTTGTTTGGTCATCAGGTGTGTGTGTGTGTCTACCGACAACCCATACTACTAATGTAACACTTATAATACTGTCTCGTACCCTTTTTGTATTTAGGTGAGGCAGTGCAGTTATTTTCAACGGCAATACTTGGACAGAAGGGACAATTGGGCCGGATCAGACCGATTCTAGATTCCTAGTAGCCTATAGGATGTGCAGCAACAAAGGACAACAAGTTGCTTATTTTTAAAGTTAAACTGTGCACAAAAACATATAAATAGAGCGCTCTTGAATAAAAATAACATTTAAATACAAAATAGACTTTAAATGTTTTAGTCCGTCGCTCTAAAATGTATGTCTATTCTTTGGCTTTGACAGTAGGCTTGCTCGTTCGTTATGTCCCTGGACACATGAGGACTTTGAATATGACCAGTGTATGATCCTGTAACTACTTGGTATTGGATTGATAGCCAAATTTGTGGTATCATCCAAAACTAATGTAAAGTATCAAACAACAGAAGAATAAGTGATTATTACATTTTAACAGAGGTGTAGATAGAACATGTTAAAAGAGAAAGTAAGCAGATATTAACAGTAAATGAACAAGTAGATCAGTGGTTCTTAACCTGGGTTCGATCGAACCCTAGGGGTTCGGTGAGTCGGGCTCGGGCGTTCGGCGGAGGTCAAGACACACCCGACTCTTCGTGTAAATAAAAACTTCTCCCTATCGACGTACTACAGATACGGCAACAGCAGAAGTCACACTGATTTGCAGGTGTGTAATTTGTTGTGAGTTTATGCACTGTGTTGGTTTTGTTCTTTGAACAAGGTGATGTTCATGCACGGTTCATTTTGTGCACCAGTAAAAAAACATGGTAACATTTTAGTATGGGCAACATATTCACCATTAATTAGTTGCTTATTAACTTACAAATTAGTCACATATTGGCTCTTAACTAGTCATTATTAAGTACTTATTAATGCCTTATTCGGCATGGCCTTATTATAACCCTAACCCTCTAACCCTAACCCTAACCAAATAACTCTAAATTAAGTCTTTGTTACTTAGAATATGTTCTAATAGTGTCCAAAAAACTCTAAATTAAGTCTTTGTTAATTAGAATATGTTCCCCATACTAAAGTGTTACCAAAAACATATAACTTTGTCTTGAATTTGAAAAAAAAAAAAAAAAAAAAAAAAATTTTCACAAAAGAAGGGTTCGGTGAATGCGCATATGAAACTGGTGGGGTTCGGTCATACTTGCCAACCTTGAGACCTCCAATTTCGGGAGGTGGAGCGGGGGCGCTGGGCGTGGTTGGGGACGTGGTTAAGAGGGGAGGATTATATTGACAGCTAGAATTCACCAAGTCAAGTATTTCATATATATATATATATACATCCTGAAAATATGCAAACAAAACTGTGTTTAGATAATTGATACTTCAAACTTGCATAGATAAATATTAAGGAATATAACATAACTTGGCTTCTGAGAGCTTCAAAATGTAATGAATAAAATGTTAAAGTTGTTGATAAACAAGCAATTATTTTAATAATTAAATATGGTCATTTTAAATGAATTATTATGATCATTTAAAATTAATTATTTCAAATATGTTTATTTTAATGTATAATTCTATGGCTGAATGTAATAAGGAGTCAGAAAAAATACAAATAACAATATAATTAATTTTGATGTTTTTAGCAAAATATAGTAAAAATGTTTTATTTTTATTTTTTTAATTAATATATACATTTATTTTTAGGTAAGATAAACATAATAATACAATTTATCTCTAGTCTGGATGATTTAGTTCTTGTCATCCTGTTGTCCTCCCGTCAAAAAGGCTGTCCTCACTCAGGTCCGCATGTAGCTGGAGGGGGCGTGGCCTCCAGCTCCGGCTGAAAATCGGGAGATTTTCGGGAGAGTATTTGTCCCGGGAGGTTTTCGAGAGAGGCGCTGAATTTCGGGAGTCTCCCGGAAAATTCGGGAGGGTTGGCAAGTATGGGTTCGGTACCTCCAACAAGGTTAAGAACCACTGAAGTAGATTAAAAATTCATTTTCTACCACTTGTCCTTAATAATTTTGACAAAATAATAGAATGAGAAATGACACAATATGTTACTGCTTACGTCACCAGACTAATTAGGAGCCTTTGTTTGTTTACTTACTACTAAAAGACAAGTTGTCTTTTATGTTCACTATTTAATTTAAGTACTAAGTTGCAATAAGAAGCATGTTTAATGTACCCTAAGATTTTTTGTTAAAATAAAGCCAATAATGCAATTTTTTCTGGTCCCCTTTATTTAGAAAAATACCATAAAGTATCGAAATAATGTAGGTATCGGTACCAAAATATTGGTATCGGGACAACACTAGCGCACACTATGTCCTATACAAAATATATTTGCAGTCAGTCATATCATTTTTTTTGATCACTTCAAAAGTACTGAGAACATGACCTTACATGGTAGTTACGGCCATGTTTGTGTGGTTACGGTCTCAGTTTTACGTAATCGACATGGAATTGGTTCTATCCAAAGTCAGCTTTCTGTGTTTCTCTCACCAGCCTTAACGTCTTTTCTCAGCAGGACTCTGTCTGGATGTTTTGGCTGACTTTCTCCTCATGTGATTGTTGGTGTGTGATTGTGGCCTCTTTTCTCTCACGTTCATGTCTCTGTTTTTCTTTGTCGCATTCTGCACTCTCTGCTGTGTCTTTGCTGGCGCCTGTGCCCTCACTCTCCCCCCTCCTGTCACCACTGACATAAAGACGGTAAGTGGGCTTATTCTGCCGGCTCTTTCTAGATCCTCTGCCGGTGGCTTGTTTTCTTCGCTTTGAAAAGTCTCTGAAATGTGAGACTAAATGTCTTTAAAAAGTGTTTCTTTAATGCAACATGGTACAGTGAAGTAAGACATCATGGCATGACCTTGTACTTCACTTAGTTACAAGTCATCTGTAGGTTGGGAGATTTATTCTAACTGAATTCAACAAAAAATACTGGGGAAAAAACACAATAATTACCTGTTACAGATTAATTAGTAATTGACTCAGTGAAGTATTTGATGACCAACCAGACAACAAGACTTCTGACATTCACAGATCGGTTTTTGAATGCACCATCTGTAAGAAGGAGAACAGTGTATCCTTAGTCTGGAGTTCAATGCATGCATTATTTTCACCTAATGAAGTATTCTGTATTAAATAGTATAGTAGTATAGTTTTCTGAGAAAAGTGAGCGACCACCTCAGTATTACCGTATTTTTCGGACTATAAGGCGCACTTAAAAGTCTTTCATTTTCTCAAAAATCGACCAAAAATAACCCGGTGCGCCGAATATACGGAATAATTCTGGTTGTGGATACCGACCTCGAAGCTATTTTATTTGGTACATGGTGTAAGGATAAGTGTGACCAGTAGATGGCAGTCACACATAAGAGATACGTGTAGACTGCCGGATGACGCCAATAAACAA